>NC_084570.2:35219160-35281660 GCF_033978685.3 Nerophis lumbriciformis | reverse complement strand
CACAGTTGCTATGATACACACCAATGCTCCGGCGGAGGGTCTTCCAAGCTATAGCTGGATGCTCTCCTCCTGCTAAGCTGTCTCCGTGCCCTCGCCGCCGTGATTCATTGGGCTTCCATCCCGCTCGTAAATTGTAACACCCTCCCTGTGCATAACGGCGACGGACAAAAGCCCGCCTGCGTGTGTGCGTGGTCACAATCTGGGCAAGGGGGATGGTTTTATGTTTACTGAACTGCCATGGGCCTTCTGTCTCATCTTACACTTACACTCTTTTCACGCAATGGGACCACCTCCCCCCCCCCCTGCTCCTGGCTACACGCTCGCTTGCACGCGCCTGCGTGTGTGTGTGTGTGTGTGTGTGTGTGTGTGTGTGTGTGTGTGTGTGTGTGTGTGTGTGTGTGTGTGTGTGTGAGGCAAAAGGCTTTAAGTGCTCTGTGCCACAAAATGGGTTTTACAAATATAAGTACGCTTTTCTCAAAACTGCCCCCTTGCAGGACCACCTCTCCGTGTCGCACCGAGTGGAGGACACCTTCACACAACAACTATTCCAATTAATGCTTGATATCCGGACCGCTTGCAAAATCGTGACACATTGCCCCTGTTTACACTGCACACCAAATCTGACACAGATCGGATATTGTTTGCCAGTCTAAACGCTCCAAAGGGTTTTCAAATCTGATCATTTCACATCGGATTCATACATTTACACTGCACGCCAAAGTGGCCCGAGTAGGATTTTTTTCTAAATCCGATTTTTTTCCAGCCGACTGTTTACACTGCGAGTAAAATGTGGTCTTTATCAGACTCCAGTGAAAACACGAACAGGCACCAATATGGCCTCAATGTGGCCCCAATGTGGCCCCAATGTGGACCCAATGTGGCCTCAATATGGCCTCAATATGGCCCCAATGTGGCCCCATTGTGGCCTCAATATGGCCCCAATGTGCCCCCAATGTGGCCCCAATGTGGACCCAATGTGGACCCAATGTGGCCTCAATATGGACCCAATGTGCCTCCAATGTGGCCCCAATGTGGACCCAATGTGGCCTCAATAAAGACCCAATGTGCCCCCAATGTGGCCCCAATATGGACCCAATGTGGCCTCAATATGGCCCCAATGTGTATCGACGTCACTTGCATGCGCAGTTTGATAAAGTGAAAACAAAGGAAGTTGACCGGGTTCCGTAAATGAACAAAAAAGTGGCTACTACTACAAAATAAAATAAAAATCGCCACATTTTATACAAACCCTGTTTCCATATGAGTTGGGAAATTGTGTTAGATGTAAATATAAACGGAATACAATGATTTGCAAATCCTTTTCAACCCATGTTCAGTTGAATACACTACAAAGATAAGATATTTGATGTTCAAACTTTTATTTTTTGCAATTAATAGTTAACTTAGAACTTCATGGCTGTAACACGTGCCAAAGTAGATGGGAAAGGGCATGTTCACTACTGTGTTACATGGCCTTTCCTTTTAACAACACTCAGTAAACGTTTGGGAACTGAGGAGACACATTTTTTAAGCTTCTCAGGTGGAATTCTTTCCCATTCTTGCTTGATGTACAGCTTAAGTTGTTCAACAGTCCGGGAGTCTCCGTTGTGGTATTTTAGGCTTCATAATGCACCACACATTTTCAATGGGAGACAGGTCTGGACTACAGGCAGGCCAGTCTAGTACCCGCACTCTTTTACTATGAAGCCACGTTGATGTAACACGTGGCTTGGCATTGTCTTGCTGAAATAAGCAGGGGTGTCCATGGTAACGTTGCTTGGATGGCAACATATGTTGCTCCAAAACCTGTATGTACCTTTCAGCATTAATGCCGCCTTCACAGATGTGTAAGTTACCCATGTCTTGGGCACTAATACACCCCCATACCATTACAGATGCTGGCTTTTGAACTTTGCGCCTATAACAATCCGGATGGTTCTTTTCCTCTTTGGTCCGGAGGAAACGACGTCCACAGTTTCCAAAAACAATTTGAAATGTGAACTCGTCAGACCACAGAACACTTTTCCACTTTGTATCAGTCCATCTTAGATGAGCTAAGGCCCAGCAAAGCCGACGGCGTTTCTGGGTGTTGTTGATAAACGGTTTTCGCCTTGCAAAGGAGAGTTTTAACTTGCACTTACAGATGTAGCGACAAACTGTAGTTACTGACAGTGGGTTTCTGAAGTGTTCCTGAGCCCATGGGGTGATATCCTTTACACACTGATGTCGCTTGTTGATGCAGTACAGCCTGAGGGATCGAAGGTCACGGGCTTAGCTGCTTACGTGCAGTGATTTCTCCAGATTCTCTGAACCCTTTGATGATATTACGGGCCGTAGATGGTGAAATCCCTAAATTCCTTGCAATAGCTGGTTGAGAAAGGTTTTTCTTAAACTGTTCAACAATTTGCTCACGCATTTGTTGACTAAGTGGTGACCCTCGCCTCATCTTTGTTTGTGAATGACTGAGCATTTCATGGAATCTACTTTTATACCCAATCATGGCACCCACCTGTTCCCAATTTGCCTGTTCACCTGTGGGATGTTCCAAATAAGTGTTTGATGAGCATTCCTCAACTTTATCAGTATTTATTGCCACCTTTCCCAACTTCTTTGTCACGTGTTGCTGGCATCAAATTCTAAAGTTAATGATTATTTGCAAAAAAAAAATGTTTTATCGGTTTGAACATCAAATATGTTGTCTTTGTAGCATATTCAACTGAATATGGGTTGAAAATGATTTGCAAATCATCGTATTCCGTTTATATTTACATCTAACACAATTTCCCAACTCATATGGAAACGGGGTTTGTAAATGAGGGTATTTTTTAACGTAAAAATAAAGTAATATAATGTAAGAATGGGTATATATAGTGTAATATATATTATACAGTGTATATATAGTGTAATATATATTATACAGTGTATATATAGTGTAATATATATTATACAGTGTACATATAATGTAATATATATTATAAAGGATATGAATAGTGTAATATAAATTATACAGTGTGTATATATAGTGTAATATATATTATACAGTGTATATATAGTGTAATATATATTATACAGTGTATGTATAGTGTAATGTATATTATACAGGGTATATATAGTTTAATATATATTATATAGGGTAATATATATTATACATTGTATTAACAACTTATTTATGTAAGCATGGAGTAAGATGTAAACAAATACCCTACAGCGTCAATTCCGATCCTTAAACAATTGCCATTTCTTTGTAATTTAAAATATATATTGATATATTACATATAGACTATTATGTACACACTATTGACAAGTGATGCGCCCAAACTTTGGCCGCCGACAAAAAGACGTTGCTTACTGAAACCAGATGTTGAGATGAAGTGTCCACACCAACAATGATGTCGTCCGTTTAGACTGAAGTCACATTTGAAAAGATCAGATTCCAATCCCATTCAGACTACATGGTCTGAATCTGATCAGGATTGCAGCACTTTGGAGCGTAAGACTGACAACAAAAGTCCGATGTGTGTCACTTGAGGGCAAAACAAATCAGATTTGGTGTGCAGTGTAAACGCGGCCATCAGTCCCAATCCCATTGGAAACAGAACTTTTCAAATGCGACTTCAGTCGAAACGCAAATGTGAGCTGAACCTTTGTGTCAGCTTTGGGCGAGTTCCGTCATGCATGAATATATATTGTTGATTCCGAAGAAATAGCGAGTGTTGAAGGAGCGGAATTGTTTACATGTTACATATTTATTGATTTATTTTACATTGTGTAAGTTGTTTACATGTTAGGTACATATAGTAAGTTGTTTACATGGTATGTACATTGTGTAAGTTGTTTACATGTTAGGCACATTGTGTAAGTTGTTTACATTTTCGGTACATAGTATAAGTTGTTTACATGTTAGGTACATTGTGTAAGTTGTTTACACGTGCGGTACAGTGTGTAAGTTGTTTACATGGTATGTACTATGTGTAAGTTGTTTACATGTATGTTACATAGTGTAAGTTGTTTACATGTTAGGTACATTGTGTAAGTTGTTTACATGTTAGGTACATAGTATAAGTTGTTTACATGTTAGGTACATTGTGTAAGTTGTTTACATGTGCGGTACAGTGTGTAAGTTGTTTACATGTGAGGTACATTGTGTAAGTTGTTTACATGTTAGGTACATAGTGTAAGTTGTTTACATGTTAGGTACATTGTGTAAGTTGTTTACTTGTTAGGTACATTGTGTGAGTTGTTTACATGGTATGTACATTGTGTAAGTTGTTTACATGTTAGGTACATTGTGTAAGTTGTTTACATGTGTGGTACAGTGTGTAAGTTGTTTACATGGTATGTACTATGTGTAAGTTGTTTACATGTATGTTACATAGTGTAAGTTGTTTACATGTTAGGTACATTGTGTAAGTTGTTTACATGTTAGGTACATAGTATAAGTTGTTTACATGTTAGGTACATTGTGTAAGTTGTTTACATGAGCGGTACAGTGTGTAAGTTGTTTAAATGTGAGGCACATTGTGTAAGTTGTTTACATGTTAGGTACATAGTGTAAGTTGTTTACATGTTAGGTACATTGTGTAAGTTGTTTACTTGTTAGGTACATTGTGTAAGTTGTTTACATGTTAGGTACATTGTGTGAGTTGTTTACATGGTATGTACATTGTGTAAGTTGTTTACATGTTAGGTACATTGTGTAAGTTGTTTACATGTGCGGTACAGTGTGTAAGTTGTTTACATGGTATGTACTATGTGTAAGTTGTTTACATGTATGTTACATAGTGTAAGTTGTTTACATGTTAGGTACATTGTGTAAGTCGTTTACATGTTAGGTACATAGTATAAGTTGTTTACATGTTAGGTACATTTTGTAAGTTGTTTACATGTGCGGTACAGTGTGTAAGTTGTTTACATGTGAGGTACATTGTGTAAGTTGTTTACATGTTAGGTACATAGTGTAAGTTGTTTACATGTTAGGTACATTGTGTAAGTTGTTTACTTGTTAGGTACATTGTGTAAGTTGTTTACATGTTAGGTACATTGTGTGAGTTGTTTACATGGTATGTACATTGTGTAAGTTGTTTACATGTTAGGTACATTGTGTAAGTTGTTTACATGGTATGTACTATGTGTAAGTTGTTTACATGTTAGGTACATTGTGTAAGTTGTTTACATGTTAGGTACATAGTGTAAGTTGTTTACATGTTAGGTACATTGTGTAAGATGTTTACATGTTAGGTACATTGTGTAAGTTGTTTACATCTTAGGTACATAGTGTAAGTTGTTTACATGTTGGGTACATAGTGTAAGTTGTTTACATGTGAGGTATATTGTGTAAGTTGTTTCCATGTTAGGAACATATTGTAAATTGTTTACATGTTAGGTACATTGTGTAAGTTGTTTACATGTTAGGTACATAGTGGAAGTTGTTTACATGTTAGGTACATTGTGTAAGTTGTTTACATGGTATGTACATTGTGTAAGTTGTTTACATGTTAGGTACATTGTGTAAGTTGTTTACATGGTAGGTACATAGTGTAAGTTGTTTACATGTTGGGTACATAGTGTAAGTTGTTTACATGTGAGGTACATGGTGTAAGTTGTTTACATGTGAGGTACATTGTGTAAGTTGTTTACATGTTAGGTACTTGTGTAAATTGTTTACATGTTAGGTACATAGTGTAAGTTGTTTACATGTTAGGTACATTGTGTAAGTTGTTTACATGTTAGGTACATTGTGGAAGTTGTTTACATGTTAGATACATTGTGGAAGTTGTTTACATGTTGTCACACCGCGGTGAGGGATGTCTTGTCTTGTTTTTTTCTGTCTTGTGATTTGCATGTTTTATTTTGAAAAGCAACTCCTCTTGTTTCAGATCACGGGTTCTTCCTCTTGTGTCACCAGTCTGACGTCATCCCTGACCCTTGATTGTTTCCACCTGTTTCCCATTACCCTCATGTTCCATATAAGCTCATGCCTCCCCTTGTTCTGTGCCAGATTGTCTCGAGCCGTCGTGCCTGTCTAGCATCAATGTTCATGTTCATGTCCATGCCTTGCCTCGTCCCACGTCTACTTCATTGGATCCAGAATTCCCACGCTGTAATTTTGAGTTTGACTTTTTCTCCTCCCTCAGAGTAACTTTTGTTTTCTAGCCTTTTTTCAACCGCAGTGGTGAGTTATGATTTTTTTCCGAATGATCTTCCTTCCTCAAAGTTTTTGAGTGATTTTTCGTTTACCTTTATTAGACTAAGATTAGAGTAGAAATTTTTATAGTCATTGTTTTCTTCCTCCTGTTGGAGCGTTTTATGTTAAGTTTTCATAGCAGATACGGCGCTAATTATAGTTTGTCTTTATTTTTGTATTTTCCTCCTTTTAGGAGTGATTTTCGGTTATTCCCTTTTTGGAACCTTTTTTTGCTGACCGTTTTTTGTTACCTATAGTATTTGTATAACTCTGCTCTGGAGGTTAAAGAGTTTTCAAAATAAAAGCTTTACTAAGAATCCCATCTCTGCATCTGAGTCCCTTCCTTAGACCAAGCCTGACATTACAATCTGACCAGTATGAGAAAGGACAGTTTTCCGCCGCCATACAGCATCAGGAAACCCGCCTCTCACGCCAAGAGGGTTTCCAGACGGCGATGGCCGAGCATATGGCCCGCCTAACCGCCCAGCTACAGGAGATGGTCCTGCGACTTCCTTAATCCGCCACATCGGCACCCGTACCTGCCCACCTACCGCCTATGTCATTCGCCGGAGCCGGAAGTAAATTGGCACCCCCAGCATCCTATTCAGGTGAAACAGGACAAAGCAAAGCTTTCATCATAGACTGTTCTATCCATTTTGAATTTAATCCTCACGCCTTCCCCACTGAGCAAGCAAAGATCGATTTTATGATCTCCCACGAGACGGGTAGAGCCAAGGCCTGGGCTTCCGCCGAATGGGGCCGAGGCTCAGCTGTCTGCAACTCACTCACGGAGTTCCAGACTGCCCTACGTATGACATTTGATCCTGTCACCGACAACCGAGAGAAAGCACAGGAGCTGAGCAGACTGAGGCAAGGTCCAGAATCTGTTTGTGATTATGCCATCCGGTTCCGCACGCTATCGGCGGAGAGCGGATGGAACTCCGCTGCCCTGTATGACACTTTTTTGAAAGGGCTGGCCGTACCTATTCAAGATCTCCTCGTCCCACGAGACTTACCTGCTGGGTTGGACGAGCTTATTGCGCTCGCCATCCGTACCGACAACAGGCTTACTCAGCTCAGACAACATCGGAGCGTACGGACCACCACTACGGGAGGCGCGGCACATTATCAGATGCAACACGGACCGGATTTCTACACCGCTTCACCCGAGTCGAGTCGTCCCATTTCCCTGACGGAAGGTGAGGATCCGATGCAGCTGGGGAGAGCGCGGCTGACGCCGGAGGAACGCCAGAGACGACAGCTGGAAGGAAGGTGTTTTTACTGCGGGGAGCCGGGCCACCTCGTCGCCACCTGTCCAGTTAAACGATCCATAGGAGTGAGTCAACAAACTGCTTCTACTCCCATTAATGAATGAATGATGGGTTCTACATGTAAAGCGACTTTGGGTACTTAGAAAAGCGCTATATAAATCCCAGTTATTATTATTATTATTACTATTATTAAGCGTACCCTCACCAAAATTCATGTAAAACATCACACAGTCACAAACATTGGGGCGCTTATTGACTCAGGGGCGGACGAGAGTTTAATGGACTGGGCTCTGGCTGCTAAATTAGGTATCAAATCTGAACAATCAGCTCGACCCATTAGAGCTAGAGCTCTTGATGGGAAGGAACTGTTTGTGATTACCCACACCACAGAACCCATCCGCATATGCATAAAAGACCATGAAGAAAAGATTTGCCTTTATCTGTTCCAAACCTCCTCACACACTTTGATTTTGGGACTACCGTGGCTGTTTCAACACAACCCCCAGATAGACTGGAGGACAGGTGAAATTAAAGCATGGGGTAAGGACTGTGTTAATGACTGTTTCATCGGCTCTACACGAAATAAAGGTGTAGCGCAACTCAATTTGTTTTCTGCAAACCCCACCACAGAATCGGAGTACCTGGACCTGAACTCTGTACCCCCATGCTACCACCAGCTACGAGAAGTTTTCAGCAAGACCAAAGCCATGTCTTTTCCTCCGCACCGTCCATACGACTGCGCCATTGACTTGATCCCAGGGTCCACCATACCCAAAGGTCGCCTGTATTCAGTTTCCAGTCGTGAGAGGGCGGCCATGAAGGAGTACCTCACAGCCTCATTAAGAGCGGGGCTGATCCGCTCCTCCTCATCACCAGCGGGTGCCAGATTCTTTTTTGTGGGCAAAAAGGATGGATCCCTGAGACCATGCATCGATTACAGTCCACTCAACGACATCACCATAAAGAACCGGTACCCCCTCCCTCTCATGACATCAGTGTTTGACCAACTCCAACAAGCTAAGGTATTTACTAAACTTGATCTTCGTAATGCCTACCACCTGATCCGTATAAGGGAAGTGGATGAGTGGAAAACTGGATTTAATACTCCCAGTGGACACTATGAATATCTAGTCATGCCATTCGGACTGTTTTTCAAGCCATGATAAATGATGTGCTCAGAAACTTCCTAGATCAATTTGTGTATGTTTACCTAGATGACCAGACATTGATACTCACCAAGTGCACGTGACTAGGGTCCTTAAAAGACTATTGGAAAACCAGCTGTATGTCAAAGCAGAAAAGAGTGAGTTTCATGTTAACACTATTTCCTTCTTGGGTTTTATAGTAGCTCTGGGAAGGGTTAAGATGGACCCGGCTAAGATTAGTGCAGTTACCGACTGGCCCACTCCTGATAGCCGCAAGAGGGTTCAGCAGTTCTTAGGGTTTGCTAATTTCTACAGGCGGTTTATCAGAGGTTTTAGCGATATAGCGGCTCCTCTCCATGCCCTCACTTCCACTCAGGTACAATTCCGATGAACTACAGAAGCTGAAAGGGCATTCCAAAACCTCAAACAGCGTTTCACTTCGGCTCCTATCCTCACCATGCCAGACCCGCAACGCCAGTTTGTGGTAGAGGTGGATGCCTCCAACGAAGGAGTTGGAGCCGTCTTATCCCAACGCTCAGAAAAGGATGGCAAAATGCATCCCTGCGCCTTCCTGTCAAAACGTCTAATCAAAGCTGAGAGGAACTATGACGTCGGCAACCGTGAGTTGTTGGCGGTCAAACTCGCCCTTGAAGAGTGGAGACACTGGCTTGAGGGGGCCGGTCTCCTGTTCATTGTCTGGACGGACCATAAAAATCTAGAGTTCATAAAGAAGGCTAAAGGACTCAATTCTCGCCAGGCCAGTTGGGCACTCTTTTTTAACCGCTTCTCTTTCTCTCTCTCTTACAGGCCGGGGTCTCAAAACGTCAACCCAGACATCCTGTCTCGACGCTTCGACCCCGAGCTTGTTGCCAAGGAACCAGAAACTATCCTTCCACTGTCCCGTGTGGTTGGAGTGGTTACCTGGCAAATAGAAGATGAGGTGAAGCAGGCAAATGGTGGAACCCCGCCACCTAGTGGGTGCCCAGGTAATCGCTTGTTTGTTACGACTGGGTTGCGCTCACAGGTGATCCATTGGGCTCACACCTCCCTGCTTTCATGCCACCCGGGAGTTCTAAGAACGATGTTCGCCATCTCCCGGCGATTTTGGTGGCCATCAATTGAACCGGAGGTTCGGGAGTACGTGGAGGCATGTTCAGTCTGCGCTCGGAACAAGACGCCATCCGGGTTTCGTATGGGTCTATTGCAGCCCCTACCTGTCCCCTCCAGACCGTGGTCCGACATCTCCATGGACTTCGTCACGGGGCTCCCAGTCTCTCAAGGTAACACCACCGTCCTAACAGTGGTGGACCGTTTCACCAAAATGGTAAGATTCATTGCCTTGCCTAAGCTGCCCTACGCCAAGGAGACGGCAGAAATCATGATGAACAATGTTTTCAAGATTCACGGCTTCCCTAAAGACATTGTCCCCGACCGGGGGCCCCAGTTTGTGTCACGGTTTTGGAGGGATTTCTGCAGGCTCATCGGAGCTAAGGCCAGCCTGACCTCAGGCTATCACCCGGAGGCCAACGGCCAGACCGAAGGCCTCAACCAGCAACTGGAAACCAGCCTCCGGTGCCTGGTGTCCCAGAATCCCTCTACATGGAGCAAACACCTGGTCTGGGTTGAGTATGCACACAATTCATTACCTACATCTGCCACAGGGTTCTCTCCATTTAAAAGTGCTTGTGGTTTCCAACCTCAAGTCTTTCCAGACAATGAGCCGGAAGTATCGGTCCCCTCGGCACATTCCCTGGTCCGACGCTGCCGACGCATCTGGGCAGCAGCTCGTCAGGTGCTGGTCCAACAAGGAGACCGGATGAAGAAGACAGCGGATCGCAAGAGGAAACCCGCTCCTGCATATCGGCCAGGGCATAGAGTATGGCTCTCAATCAAAGACATGCGGCTCAAAGTACCTTCCAAGAAGCTAGCACTACGGTTCGTAGGTCCATACTCAATCACCAGAGTCATCGGACCCTCTGCAGTACGACTCCGTCTGCCCCAGTCCCTGAGTGTACACCCAACCTTCCACGTCAGTCGAGTGAAACCCTTCAAAGAAAGCCCGCTGGTTCCGGCCACCACGTCCCCTCCACCACCCGAGATGATTGAGGGCGGTCCTGTTTACAAGGTGAAGAAGTTGTTAGCATTTCGCAGCAGGGGCCGGGGCAGATAGTACCTGGTGGACTGGGAAGGGTACGGCCCGGAGGAGAGACAGGGGGTGCCTTCTCGGCATATCATGGACTCCACCCTCATTGAGGATTTCCATAGAGACCATCCCGGACAATCAGGGCTGTCAGGAGTCGGCCCTAAAGGGAGGGGTACTGTCACACCGCGGTGTGGGATGTCTTGTCTTGGTTTTTTCTGTCTTGTGATTTGCATGTTTTATTTTGAAAAGCAACTCCTCTTGTTTCAGATCACGGGTCCTTCCTCTTGTGTCACCAGTCTGACGTCATCCCTGACCCTTGATTGTTTCCACCTGTTTCCCATTACCCTCATGTTTCCTATAAGCCATGCCTCCCCTTGTTCTGTGCCAGATTGTCTCGAGCCGTCGTGCCTGTCTAGCATCAATGTTCATGTTCATGTCCATGCCTTGCCTCGTCCCACGTCTACTTCCTTGGATCCAGAATTCCCACGCTGTAATTTTGAGTTTAACTTTTTCTCCTCCCTCAGAGCGACTTTTGAAAATCATAACTCAACCGCAGTGGTGAGTTATGATTTTTTCCTAATGATCTTCCTTCCTCAAAGTTTTTGAGTGATTTTTCGTTTACCTTTATTAGACTAAGATTAGAGGAGACATTTTTACAGTCATTGTTTTCTTCCTCCTGTTGGAGCGTTTTATGTTAAGTTTTCATAGCAGATACGGCGCTAATTATAGTTCGTCTTTATTTTTGTATTTTCCTCCTTTTAGGAGTGATTTTCGGTTATTCCCTTTTTGGAACCTTTTTTCGCTGACCGTTTTTTGTTACCTATAGTATTTGTATAACTCTGCTCCGGAGGTTAAAGAGTTTTCAAAATAAAAGCTTTACTAAGAATCCCATCTCTGTATCTGAGGCCCTTCCTTAGTCCAAGCCTGACACATGTTAGGTACATAGTGTACGTTGTTTACATGTTAGGTACATTGTGTAAGTTGTTTACATGTTAGGTACATTGTGTAAGTTGTTTACATGTTAGGTACATAGTGTAAGTTGTTTATGTAAATGAGGTGTGAAATAAATCTAAGGTAGATCCACGCTGTTGTCCATCTACTTAACAGCCTTTTAAAGAATACAACCCTCACAAATATGTATACATCCATTCATACAAAATATTACTTTCATTTGTTTGTTTTTACATTAAAAAAACATTAATTTTTTAGGTGTGGCGACTTTATTTTATTTTGTAGTAGTAGTAGCAACTTCCTTGTTCATTTACTGATTCCATTCAACTTCCTTTGTTTTCACTTTATTGAACTGTGCATGCAAGTCACGTTGAGGCCACATTTGGACCATATTGGGGCCACATTGGGACCACATTGGGGCCATATTGGGGCCACATTGGGGCCACATTGGGGTCATATTGAGGCCACATTGGGGCCACATTGGGGCCACATTGAGACCAGATTTGGGCCACATTGAGGCCACATTTGGGCCATATTGGGGCCACATTGGGACCACATTGGGGCCATATTGGGGCCACATTGGGGCCACATTGGGGTCATATTGATGCCACATTGGGGCCACATTGGGGCCACATTGGCACCAAATTTGGGCCACATTGAGGCCACGTTGGGGCCACATTGGGATCACATTGGAGCCACATTGGCCCTGTTTACACTACACACCAAATCTTAGACTTAGACAAACTTGACAAATCTGATTTTTTGGCATCAGATTCAGATCACATCAGGAGGTAGTCCTGAATCCGATTGGAATCTGATCTTTTCAAATGTGACTTCGATCTAAACGGCAATGTGACCTGAATGGGACTATTTCATACATAATATTACTTTTATATTTTGTTTTCACATAAAAAAAACCCCATCAATGTATAAGGTGTGGCGACTTATTTTATTTTGTAGTAGCGACTTCCTTGTTCGTTTACGGAATCGGGTCAACTTCCTTTGTTTTTACTTTATCAAACTGTGCATGCAAGTGACGTCCAGACCACATTGGGGCCACATTGAGGCCACATTGGAGCCACATTGAGGCTACATTGGGGCCACATTGGGGCCATATTGAGGCCATATTGGGACCACATTGAAGCGACATTGGGGCCACTTTGAGGCCACATTGGGGTCATATTGAGGCCACATTGGGGCCACATTGGGGCCACATTGAGACCAGATTTGGGCCACATTGAGGCCACATTTGGGCCATATTGGGGCCACATTGGGACCACATTGGGGCCATATTGGGGCCACATTGGGGCCACATTGGGGTCATATTGATGCCACATTGGGGCCACATTGGCACCAAATTTGGGCCACATTGAGGCCACGTTGGGGCCACATTGGGATCACATTGGAGCCACATTGGCCCTGTTTACACTACACACCAAATCTTAGACTTAGACAAACTTGACAAATCTGATTTTTTGGCATCAGATTCAGATCACATCAGGAGGTAGTCCTGAATCCGATTGGAATCTGATCTTTTCAAATGTGACTTCGATCTAAACGGCAATGTGACCTGAATGGGACTATTTCATACATAATATTACTTTATATTTTGTTTTCACATAAAAAAAAACCCATCAATGTATAAGGTGTGGCGACTTATTTTATTTTGTAGTAGCGACTTCCTTGTTCGTTTACGGAATCGGGTCAACTTCCGTTGTTTTTACTTTATCAAACTGTGCATGCAAGTGACGTCCAGACCACATTGGGGCCACATTGAGGCCACATTGGAGCCACATTGAGGCTACATTGGGGCCACATTGGGGCCATATTGAGGCCATATTGGGACCACATTGAAGCGACATTGGGGCCACTTTGAGGCCACATTGGGGCCACGTTGAGGCCACATTTGAGCCACATTGAGGCCACATTGAGGCCACTTTGGAACCACATTGGCCCTGTTTACACTGCACACCAAATATTGGACTTAGACAAACTTGACAAATCTGATTTAGTTTGCCCTCAAGTGACACACATCGGATTTCTTTTGTCAGTGCAAACGCTCCAAAGTGCTTCAAATCTCATCTTTTGGCATCAGATTCAGATCACATCAGGAGGTAGTCCTGAATCCGATTGGAAACTGATCTTTTCAAATGTGACTTCGATCTAAACGGCAATGTGACCTGAATGTGACTATTGCATACATAATATTACTTTATTTTGTTTTCACATTAAAAAAAAACATTCATTTTTAAGCTGGAGCGACTTATTTTATTTTGTAGTAGCGACTTCCATGTTCGTTTACGGAATCCGGTCAACTTCCTTTCTTTTTACTTTATCGAACTGGGCATGCAAGTGACGTCCAGGCCACATTGGGGCCACATTGAGGCCACATTGGGGCCACATTGGGGCCACATTGGGGCCACATTGGAGCCACATTGGGGCCACATTGGGGCCACATTGGGGCCTGTGCGCGTTGACACCGGAATTTGACAAAGACCACATTTTACTTGCAGTGTTAACAGGCAGCTGGAAAAAAAAATAAAAATCTTATTTTGAAAAGATCTGATTGGGGCCACGTTGTGTTAATGTAGTCATCGGCACGCAGGAAGGGGAGGGGTGTTGGTAAACAAATCAAAGGTAAGACGCTGAATAAAAGCAACAAGAATGAATCCAAGGGAGCAGATGAGGTCAATAATGCATGAAGGCACACAAGAGTGTGAGATTTCATGGCAGTGATGAGAATATTGATGATGATAATAATAATAATGATGATGATGATGATGATGATGATGACCTCAGGACTTTAATGGAGGGACCAACAATTGAAGCAAATGGTGGAAGATGAAAGTGACACACATACTAAACACCTGACACACACTCCATGATCCTTGTGTGTGTGTGTGCGTGTGTGTGTGTGTGTGTGTGTGTGCGCGTGCGTGCGTGCGTGCGTGCGTGCGTGCGTGCGTGCGTGCGTGCGTGCGTGCGTGCGTGCGTGCGTGCGTGCGTGCGTGAGGAAATAGAAAGGCAGTGCAGGTCTATTATACTTTATAGCAGAGACACATCAACACGCACGCGCCACGCATCTGAATTCCTTCAGCGTGAAGCGCCCTCATCCTCTCATCCTCTCATCCTCTCATCTTCTCTCATCTTCTCTCATCCTCTCATCTTCTCATCTTCTCTCATCCTCTCATCTTCTCTCATCTTCTCATCTTCTCTCTTCCTCTCATCTTCTCATCTTCTCTCATGCCGTCCCGCGCCTCCAAGCCCGCATGAAGACACTTAGTCGGAGGTAAAAAAAATGATAATAAAAAAACCTCCACTAAAAACCGCGACTGTGTCTCGAACAAGCCCCACAGACGAGTCTCCTTTAAGCGTCATTTCTGTGTTTTGGGGCCGGGCATAAGTATTGAGGCAAGCCCGGCTCCTAAGTGTGTTCCCCCCCCCGCGCGCCCAAAGGTGGCGTCACGGTGGCGCCTCGGATAAAAAGCCATATTTCTGTCTTACCTTCCGGCTTGTTTTCGGCAGCCATTTCCCCTCCGCCGCGCGCCTCATCCCTCCTCCTCCTCCTCTTCCTCCTCCTCCTCCTCGACTCGACCTAGTGGTGGCGGTAGGGGGCGGGGAGGGGGAGCATGCGCGTTCACGCTCGCGGAGAGGACAGCTCAAGGAGGGGGGCGGGGCCGAGAAGTTGGCTCAGCGGGGGAGGGGGGGGGGGCGAGCCTGCCGCGTCCCGGCCCCCGATTGGCCGAGCCGCTTTCGACTGACAGCGGGGACCCGCGATGGAGGCGCTGGACGCAGGCCCCGCCCACTGACGTGAGGCGCGCGCCCGTCACGTCACCGCCGAACGACGTCTGTGTTCCGAGGACACCTTGACAGCCTCCCTCACGCGCACGCGCTCGCCATTATCACAAATAACACGCACTTGGTGGACGTTCGCGCGTGGGCATGGCGGGATGCTGTGGTGCTGAAAGGACAGCTCCGCATGCGCCTGCTGTAGGCCGTGCGCGTGCGCAGTAGCTGCACTGACTTCAAAGGATGAGCACAGACAATAAAAGGACATCATGTTTGCGACCATCTCACTACTTCTACAGCCTTTTTATACCGCTTGTCCCTTTCTACAGCCAATTTATATACATCCCAAGCCTGACTTGACTCTTTCGTGCCATGTCCTCCACACACATCCTCTCCACAGTCCACATCTTTTACATGCAGACTGCAGGCAATAAAACCACACGTCATGAAATATCAAACATACATTTTAAATATTGGCCAACAGTTATTAGATTACAGGAGTTTGAGTTTAAGAGAGTTCACAATACTGAACTTTTTGACATTTGTTTTTCATTTTATGCCCAAGTTGAGGTTTTATTAAAGCCAACTGCATGTAAAGTATATATATATATATATATATATATATATATATATATATATATATATATATATATACTGTGTGTGTGTACACACATATATATATATATATATATATATATATATATATATATATACTGTCTGTGTGTACACATATATATATATATATATATATATATATACTGTGTGTGTGTACACATATATATATATATATATATATACATATATATATATATATATATATATATATATATGTACTGTGAGTGTATATAAAGTCTACATATACAGTATATGTGTACATTTGTATGTATAATCTATATATGTGCATATATATATAGCATATATGTATACATGTATATACGTATAGGCATATATATATATATATATATATAAATATATATATATATATATATATATATATATATATATATATATATGTACTGTGAGTGTATATAAAGTCTACATATACAGTATATGTGTACATTTGTATGTATAATCTATATATTGTTGTGCTTACTGAGAGAGGTGACGGCTCAGACACCAGGGGGCAGTATATACAATCATTTATTATATATAATAAATATATATATAATAATAACCAATACAACTAAACTATAGAAATAGAGTGTGTGACTAAAATACAAGAGTGTGTGTGGTGTAAGACTATGTGTGTAGATATCTGAAGTGTGTTACCAAGTGTTGATGAGAAAAGGCAGACAAGTCCAAAGAGGGCAAGGCAAAAGGGGTCCAAGATCAGCGAGGGGTCCGTGGGGGCAGAGAGAGACGTCAGAGTCCAGGGGCGAGTGAGGAGTCGGGAAATGAAGAAGGCAGTCCAAAACACCGGGGAAACAACGGGAGATCTCGAGGAGGGAAGACTCGGGAAGGCAGGTACACCATGAGAAAATTAAGTTCCCGCGACGATCCTTGGGTCCACTGGTCCTTTATTGATCTCGCTCTGATCAGTCGCAGGTGTGCAGATTGCCAGCGAGTGATTGCAGCTGGTGGCTGCAGCAGGGCGGAGACGCGCGCGGCGCGTCCCTGGATGTGCGCACCAGTGGGCGTGTCCCGAGGTGCGCACAGACGGATGAGCGGCGTTGGCAGGAGCCTGAGCCGTAACAGTATCCCCCCCCTATGGACAGATTCCAGATGTCCAACATACTCACGAAACAAGGGAGGGTGGAGGGGAGAACTGGTGGTGGGTCGCCGGCCCCAGTGTCCCCGAATCCACCGAGGACGAGTCTGATGGCGGCGGCGAGAAGAACGCCGCTGAAGCCGGCGACCAAGGGACGGCCACCATCTTGGCCGTCGGGAAGGCGGACGTGATTGGCGCCATGGTGCGTCTCGCCGGAAACGAGGATATGACATCGGCGAGGCAGGCGTGGAGGAAGACGTCATCGGCGAGGCAGGCGTGGAGGAAGACGTCATCGGCGAGGCAGGCGTGGAGGAAGACATCATCGGCGGCGTGGAAGCGGCAGACGTCATCGGCGGCGTGGAAGCGGCAGACGTCATCGGCGGCGTGGAAGCGGCAGACGTCATCGGCGGCGTGGAAGCGGCAGACGTCATCGGCGGCGTGGAAGCGGCAGACGTCATCGGCGCCGTGGAAGCGGCAGACGTCATCGGCGCCGTGGAAGCGGCAGACGTCATCGGCGCCGTGGAAGCGGCAGACGTCAAAGGCGTGGAAGCGGCGGACATCAAAGCCGGAGACGAGGAGGGCAGCTGAGGAGCTGGCCGAGGTGCTGGAGTCGGCGGAGCAGGCCGAGGTGCTGGAGTCGGCGGAGCAGGCCGAGGTGCTGGAGTCGGCGGAGCAGGCCGAGGTGCTGGAGTCGGCGGAGCAGGCCGAGGTGCTGGAGTCGGCGGAGCAGGCCGAGGTGCTGGAGTCGGCGGAGCAGGCCGAGGTGCTGGAGTCGGCGGAGCAGGCCGAGGTGCTGGAGTCGGCGGAGCAGGCCGAGGTGCTGGAGTCGAGGCCAGCCTGGGAGCTGGTGGAGACGTGGGGGCCAGCCTGGGAGCTGGTGGAGACGTGGGGGCCAGCCTGGGAGCTGGTGGAGACGTGGGGGCCAGCCTGGGAGCTGGTGGAGACGTGGGGGCCAGCCTGGGAGCTGGTGGAGACATGGGGGCCAGCCTGGGGACTGGTGCTAGCTCGGAGACTAGCCGAGGGGCTGGTGCTAGCTCGGACGCTAGCCGAGGGGCTGGTGCTAGCTCGGACGCTAGCCGAGGGGCTGGTGCTAGCTCGGACGCTAGCCGAGGGACAGGTGCTAGCTCGGACGCTAGCCGAGGGACAGGTGCTAGCTCGGACGCTAGCCGAGGGACAGGTGCTAGCTCGGACGCTAGCCGAGGAACAGGTGCTAGCTCGGACGCTAGCCGAGGGACAGGTGCTAGCTCGGACGCTAGCCGAGGGACAGGTGCTAGCTCGGACGCTAGCCGAGGGACAGGTGCTAGCTCGGACGCTAGCCGAGGGACAGGTGCTAGCTCGGACGCTAGCCGAGGGACAGGTGCTAGCTCGGACGCTAGCCGAGGGACAGGTGCTAGCTCGGACGCTAGCCGAGGGACAGGTGCTAGCTCGGACGCTAGCCGAGAGACAGGTGCTAGCTCGGACGCTAGCCGAGGGACAAGTGCTAGCTCGGGGACAGGTGCTAGCTCAGACGCTAGCTCGGGGACAGGTGCTAGCTCAGACGCTAGCCAGGGGACAGGTGCTAGCTCAGACGCTAGCCAGGGGACAGGTGCTAGCTCAGACGCTAGCCAGGGGGCTGGTGCTAGCTCGGAGGCTAGCCAGGGAACTGGTGGTTGCGGCTGGGAAAAGCGGAAGACAGGTGGAATTAGTCTGGCAGAGGGTAGCCTGTCTTGGTGCAGCTGCGCCACCCCATCAGCACAGCCACCAGTACTACCCCCCCTCTCCGAAAGCGGATGCCAGACGCTTCTCTCTGGCTGAGGAACAGTCACTATGGGTGGGAGGAGGGTGTCCAGGCGACGGGTAAATTCCTCCTTGCTCACATCACTGCTAAACATGCCTTTCCATGACAGTTTGGCAGGACAAGAAAACTCCTCCGGTGTGGAGCGAAAAAAAAAAAAAGACATGGTGAATGGGGCAAGAGGCAGAAAAAAGAGAAAAAAAAAATCACAGGGGGCGGAACTAAAGTCACTGGGGGCGGGGCTAAGGAACTGTGCCGTCAGGTCCTTTAATAATTTTGGCGGGAACTTACTGTTGTGCTTACTGAGAGAGGTGACGGCTTAGACACCAGGGGGCAGTATATACAATCATTTATTATATATAATAAATATATATATAATAATAACCAATACAACTAAACTATAGAAATAGAGTGTGTGACTAAAATACAAGAGTGTGTGTGGTGTAAGACTATGTGTGTAGATATCTGAAGTGTGTTACCAAGTGTTGATGAGAAAAGGCAGACAAGTCCAAAGAGGGCAAGGCAAAAGGGGTCCAAGATCAGCGAGGGGTCCGTGGGGGCAGAGAGAGACGTCAGAGTCCAGGGGCGAGTGAGGAGTCGGGAAATGAAGAAGGCAGTCCAAAACACCGGGGAAACAACGGGAGATCTCGAGGAGGGAAGACTCGGGAAGGCAGGTACACCATGAGAAAATTAAGTTCCCGCGACGATCCTTGGGTCCACTGGTCCTTTATTGATCTCGCTCTGATCAGTCGCAGGTGTGCAGATTGCCAGCGAGTGATTGCAGCTGGTGGCTGCAGCAGGGCGGAGACGCGCGCGGCGCGTCCCTGGATGTGCGCACCAGTGGGCGTGTCCCGAGGTGCGCACAGACGGATGAGCGGCGTTGGCAGGAGCCTGAGCCGTAACATATATGTGCATATATATATAGCATATATGTATATATGTATATACGTATAGGCATATATATATATATATATATATATATATATATATATATATATATATATATATATATATATAAATATATATATATATATATATATATATATATATATATATATATATATATGTACTGTGAGTGTATATAAAGTCTACATATACAGTATATGTGTACATTTGTATGTATAATCTATATATGTGCATATATATATAGCATATATGTATACATGTATATACGTATATATATATATATATATATATATATATATATATATATATATATATATATATATATATATATATATATATATATATATATATATATATATTAAGGGTGTCAAAAAATAGATTTATGAGAAATAAATCATTGCCTACCTTCATGCTTTCGTCCGGGGTTGTCCGTTTTGCATCTGGGAGGAACGACATCGCATAAAGATAGCGACCCCAACGTGACAATATGTGTGTACATTTATTTATATGTATATACATCGTTACAAATAAGAATTGCAATTCATTTGAAAATCTATTTTTTGACACCCCTAATAAACAGTATATATATATATATATATATATATATATATATATATATATATATATATATATATATATATATATATATATATATATATATATATATATATATATATATATATATATATATATATATATCTTTATGCGGGGTCGTTCCTCCCAGATGCAAAACGGACAACTCCGGACGAAAGCGTAGGCGATGATTTATTTCTCATAAATCATACACCGTAGATACAAGCAGAACAAAAACAAGAATAAACAGAAAAGCGGGCCGATAGCATGGGAAGCTATGGCGAAGCTTAGCGCAGGAACAAGAGTCAAGAATCACAGGAATGACCAACGTATCTTGTTGCGTGGAGCAAACAAAGAAGCCAGGACAAGTGATCAGAAAGGCAGGCTTAAGCAGTGTCTTTTGATTACAAACAGGTGAGTGTCCCGAACAACAGAGGCAGGTGAAAATCATACGTAACCATGGTGACTAAACTCAGGAGGTGCACAAACAGGAACTAAAGGAGTCCAAAACAAACAGAAAACACAAAACATGATCCGGACCACAGATCATGACATATATAATTTAGGTATAGGCTATTTACTGTATATGTGTATAAATATATATATATATATATATATATATATATATATATATATATATATATATATATATATATATACATGCCTATACGTATATGCATGTATACATATAGGCTATATATATACATGCACATATATAGATTATACATATAAATGTACACATATACTGTATTTTTGATTTTTTTTTTACTCCATTAAGAATCGTTACAAATAAGAATCGCAATTCATTTTTTCAAAAAATCAAAAATCACTTTTTATTTTTTTTAAATCAGTCCTGTGCAGCCACTCAGACAAATCATATAGTAGATGTGGATGATCTATATCCAATGTACACATTTACTTTAGAAAAGAGATGTGTTGGATACTTCTTATTTGAATTTGATTTTATTAAATGTATGGTTGAATTTTATTAATTAAACCAGTTTTCTATTAAGTAAAATAGAAATTGATTAGAGCTGTTATTTATTTTATGGAGGAATGTAGTTCATCATAGAACTGGCAATGTTATTTAAAATAAATATTGATTTTCAATTGAGAATCATTTTGAATCGAGAATAGATTCTCTATCAAATCGTTACTCCCAAAAATTTAATCGAATTATGTGGTGCCAAAAGATTTGGTTATTAAGAGTCTGTGAAAGTTTGACTCCTACCTTGTTTACTTCTGTGACGACCTCCTTAAAGTTGTGTAACAATCAGAAATATCAAGCAGCTGAAATGTACTAAACATAGAATACAGTGGAGAGTGTTTTGCATTTTTCCTATCATGCATTACAGGGGGTTTAAATTGGTGTATTTTTTATTATGTGCTGTGCTTGGACATTTATTATAACGTTGAGTGAGCAGGTTGTGTTATGTGTGACCATGTGTGTTGTCTTTTTGTTGTGTTATGTGTGACCATATTTGTTGACTTTTTGTGTTGTGTTATGTGTGACCAAGTGTGTTGTCTTTTTGTTGTGTTATGTGTGACCATGTGTGTTGACTTTTTGTTGCGTTATGTGTGACCATGTGTGTTGTCTTTTTGTTGAGTTATGTGTGACCATGTGTGTTGTCTTTTTGTTGTGTTATGTGTGACCATGTGTGTTGACTTTTTGTTGTGTTATGTTTGACCATGTGTGTTGTCTTTTTGTTGTGTTATGTGTGACCATATTTGTTGACTTTTTGTGTTGTGTTATGTGTGACCAAGTGTGTTGTCTTTTTGTTGTGTTATGTGTGACCACGTGTGTTGACTTTTTGTTGTGCTGTGTGACCATATGTGTTGTCTTTTTGTTGTGTTATGTGTGACCATGTGTGTTGACTTTTGCTTGTGTAATGTGTGACCATGTGTGTTGTCTTTTTGTTGTGTTATGTGTCACCATGTGTGTTGACTTTTTGTTGTGCTGTGTGACCATGTGTGTTGTCTTTTTCTTGTGTTATGTGTGACCATGTTTGTTGACTTTTTGTGTTGTGTTATGTGTGACCAAGTGTGTTGTCTTTTTGTTGTGTTATGTGTGACCATGTGTGTTGACTTTTTGTTGCGTTATGTGTGACCATGTGTGTTGTCTTTTTGTTGTGTTAGGTGTGACCATGTGTGTTGACTTTTGCTTGTGTAATGTGTGACCATGTGTGTTGTCTTTTTGTTGTGTTATGTGTGATCATGTGTGTTGACTTTTTGTTGTGTTAGGTGTGACCATGTGTGTTGACTTTTTGTCGTGCTGTGTGACCATGTGTGTTGTCTTTTTGTTGTGTTATGTGTGACCATGTTTGTTGACTTTTTGTGTTGTGTTATGTGTGACCAAGTGTGTTGTCGTTTTGTTGTGTTATGTGTGACCATGTGTGTTGACTTTTTGTTGCGTTATGTGTGACCATGTGTGTTGTCTTTTTGTTGAGTTATGTGTGACCATGTGTGTTGTCTTTTTGTTGTGTTATGTGTGACCATGTGTGTTGACTTTTTGTTGTGTTATGTGTGATCATGTGTGTTGTCTTTTTGTTGTGTTATGTGACCATGTGTGTTGACTTTTTGTTGTGTTATGTGTGACCATGTGTGTTGTCTTTTTGTCGTATTACGTGTGACCATGTGTTGTCTTTTTGTTGTGTTATGTGTGACCATGCGTGTTGTCTTTTTGTTGTGTTATGTGTGACCATGTGTGTTGACCTTTCGTTGTGTTATGTGTGACCATGTGTGTTGTCTTTTTGTTGTGTTATGTGTGACCATGTGTGTTGTCTTTTTGTTGAGTTATGTGTGACCATGTGTGTTGTCTTTTTGTTGTGTTATGTGTGACCATGTGTGTTGACTTTTTGTTGTGTTATGTGTGACCATGTGTGTTGTCTTTTTGTTGTGTTATGTGTGACCATATTTGTTGACTTTTTGTGTTGTGTTATGTGTGACCAAGTGTGTTGTCTTTTTGTTGTGTTATGTGTGACCATGTGTGTTGACTTTTTGTTGTGCTGTGTGACCATATGTGTTGTCTTTTTGTTGTGTTATGTGTGACCATGTGTGTTGACTTTTGCTTGTGTAATGTGTGACCATGTGTGTTGTCTTTTTGTTGTGTTATGTGTGACCATGTGTGTTGACTTTTTGTTGTGCTGTGTGACCATGTGTGTTGTCTTTTTCTTGTGTTATGTGTGACCATGTTTGTTGACTTTTTGTGTTGTGTTATGTGTGACCAAGTGTGTGGTCTTTTTGTTGTGTTATGTGTGACCATGTGTGTTGACTTTTTGTTGCGTTATGTGTGACCATGTGTGTTGTCTTTTTGTTGTGTTAGGTGTGACCATGTGTGTTGACTTTTGCTTGTGTAATGTGTGACCATGTGTGTTGTCTTTTTGTTGTGTTATGTGTGATCATGTGTGTTGACTTTTTGTTGTGTTAGGTGTGACCATGTGTGTTGACTTTTTGTCGTGCTGTGTGACCATGTGTGTTGTCTTTTTGTTGTGTTATGTGTGACCATGTTTGTTGACTTTTTGTGTTGTGTTATGTGTGACCAAGTGTGTTGTCTTTTTGTTGTGTTATGTGTGACCATGTGTGTTGACTTTTTGTTGCGTTATGTGTGACCATGTGTGTTGTCTTTTTGTTGAGTTATGTGTGACCATGTGTGTTGTCTTTTTGTTGTGTTATGTGTGACCATGTGTGTTGACTTTTTGTTGTGTTATGTGTGACCATGTGTGTTGTCTTTTTGTTGTGTTATGTGACCATGTGTGTTGACTTTTTGTTGTGTTATGTGTGACCATGTGTGTTGTCTTTTTGTCGTATTACGTGTGACCATGTGTTGTCTTTTTGTTGTGTTATGTGTGACCATGTGTGTTGACTTTTTGTTGTGTTATGTGTGACCATGTGTGTTGTCTTTTTGTTGTGTTATGTGTGACCATGTGTGTTGTCTTTTTGTTGTGTTATGTGTGACCATGTGTGTTGACTTTTTGTTGTGTTATCTGTGACCATGTGTGTTGACTTTTTGTTGTGTTATGTGTGACCATGTGTGTTGTCTTTTTGTTGTGTTATGTGACCATGTGTGTTGACTTTTTGTTGTGTTATGTGTGACCATGTGTGTTGTCTTTTTGTTGTGTTATGTGTGACCATGTGTGTTGTCTTTTTGTTGTGTTATGTGACCATGTGTGTTGACTTTTTGTTGCGTTATGTGTGACCATGTGTGTTGTCTTTTTGTTGTGTTAAGTGTGACCATGTGTGTTGACTTTTGCTTGTGTAATGTGTGACCATGTGTGTTGTCTTTTTGTTGTGTTATGTGTGATCATGTGTGTTGACTTTTTGTTGTGTTAGGTGTGACCATGTGTGTTGACTTTTTGTCGTGCTGTGTGACCATGTGTGTTGTCTTTTTGTCGTATTACGTGTGACCATGTGTTGTCTTTTTGTTGTGTTATGTGTGACCATGCGTGTTGTCTTTTTGTTGTGTTATGTGTGACCATGTGTGTTGACTTTTCGTTGTGTTATGTGTGACCATGTGTGTTGTCTTTTTGTTGTGTTATGTGTGACCATGTGTGTTGTCTTTTTGTTGAGTTATGTGTGACCATGTGTGTTGTCTTTTTGTTGTGTTTTGTGACCATGTGTGTTGACTTTTTGTTGTGTTATGTGTGACCATGTGTGTTGTCTTTTTGTTGTATTACGTGTGACCATGTGTGTTGTCTTTTTGTTGTGTTATGTGAGACCATGTGTGTTGTCTTTTTGTTGTGTTATGTGAGACCATGTGTGTTGACGTTTTGTGTTGCTTTGTTTGCCCCATGAGTGGGAAAGGTTTTTTGGATTGGGTCATATATAATATTAATGTGCTGAGCTCAATTTAAAGTGTTGTTCATGGTCTTTAACCTGAAATGCACATGGCATCAACTCGATGATTAGCTAAATTGCACTGTTTGTATATTTTTCAATAGAAGTTGGAGGCACCTGATGGGGTCATATTATTTATTAAACTACTGACCTTTATTTGCTTCCCTCCGGTCTTATTTGACACTCACAATCAGCGATACATCTATTAACTGTAAATGTTACCATTGATTTATAGTGCTATTGTCAGTGCAACGATATCAAGGCAATATTTAATTGTGTTCCTTAGTCTCTTGTGAATTATTGTTGGAGTAAAACAAAGTCAATAGTACGCCAAAACGAAACAAAAATCCTTTGGTTTTTGCCTTCAAAGTCCTTCTGTGTCCAAGGAATTATTCGCCGAGTTTGTAAATAGCAACGAAAATGAAAATTATTGAGAAAAAAGGTATCTTGTATCAATGATATACTGATACTACCTTTCTATCCTCCAGTGATAATACAACCTGATAATGACACTCAAACTAGAACGTGCCGTTTATTTATTAGGCGAGCGGCTCCACACTGTGTATGGACACACAGAGGTAAATAGACGATCGATTTTTCACCAAAATCCATTGTCACTAAAGCAGGGGTGTTCCGACTTTTTCTACCAAGGGCCACAAAGTCAAAGTGCCATTTTGATATTTTTTCAACAACAACAAAAATGCTAAAAACACATATTACATGTATTTAAAGACATAACTTTGCGTCAGATTTGTGTTATAGGGGACAAAGTATATTATTATTAATTATTAGTTACAATATTTCAGCTTTTTCTCATGACATTCCGATTTTTTTGCTCTTTTTTCTTACATTTTACAATTGTTTCCCCCTTTAAGAATTGAATAATAATAATAATAATAATAATAGTAATAATAATAATACTGATAATCCAACAATTCTGTAACTGCACAACAGAGTGTGTCAAACATTCTGCCTGTACGGAAATAATAATGTTCAGTTACACTTTTAACAGTGTTTAAAATATTATTTTTATTTTTTAATTAAGTAACAAAACTTTGTCTGTATTTTATATTTATTTCAAGAGAGTGTAATATTTTCGATAAGGGGTGTCCAAACTTTTTCCAACAAGGGCCGAGTGTCAAGTATGCAGGGATCAGTTTGATGCATAAATATATATTTTAAATACAAAAAACAAATATTATATATATTTAAAGACATAACTTTGTGTCAGATTTGTGTTATAGGTGACTAGGTATATTCTTATTAATTATTAGTTACAATATTTCAGCTTTTTCTCATGACATTACGATTTTTTTTGCTCTTTTTTCTTAACATTTTACAATGGTTTCTCCCTTTAAGAATTGAATGATAATAATAATAGTAATAATAATAATAATAATAATAATAATAATAATAATAATAATAATAATAATACTGCACAACCGAGTGTGTCAAACATTTTGCCTGTACGGAAATAATAATGTTCAGTTACACTTTTAACAGTGTTTAAAATATAATTTTTTATTTTTTTATTAAATAACTTTACTTTGTCTGTATTTTATTTTTATTTTAAGAGAGTGTAATATTTTCAATAAGGGGTGTCTAAACTTTTTCCAACAAGGGCCAAGTGCTGACAAGTCAAGTATGCAGGGATCAGTTTGATGTATAAATATATATTTTAAATACTAAAAACAAATATTATATATATTTAAAGACATAACTTTGTGTCAGATTTGTGTGATAGGTGACTAAGTATAAATTATTATTAATTATTAGTTACAATATTTCAGCTTTTTCTCATGACATTCTGATTTGTTTTGCTCTTTTTTCTTAACATTTTACAATGGTTTCCCCCTTTAAGAATTGAATGATATTAATAATAATAATAATAATAATAATAATAATAATAATAATAATAATAATAATAATAATAATACTGCACAACCGAGTGTGTCAAACATTTTGCCTGTACGGAAATAATAATGTTCAGTTACACTTTTAACAGTGTTTAAAATATAATTTTTTATTTTTTTATTAAATAACTTTACTTTGTCTGTATTTTATTTTTATTTTAAGAGAGTGTAATATTTTCAATAAGGGGTGTCTAAACTTTTTCCAACAAGGGCCAAGTGCTGACAAGTCAAGTATGCAGGGATCAGTTTGATGTATAAATATATATTTTAAATACTAAAAACAAATATTATATATATTTAAAGACATAACTTTGTGTCAGATTTGTGTGATAGGTGACTAAGTATAAATTATTATTAATTATTAGTTACAATATTTCAGCTTTTTCTCATGACATTCTGATTTGTTTTGCTCTTTTTTCTTAACATTTTACAATGGTTTCCCCCTTTAAGAATTGAATGATATTAATAATAATAATAATAATAATAATAATAATAATAATAATAATACTGCACAAACGAGTGTGCCAAACATTCTGCCTGTACGGAAATAATAATGTTCAGTTACACGTTTAACGGTGTTTAAAATATTGTTGTTATCATTTTTCAAATGAATAAAGTCACAAGCTAGTACTGTATTAGTATTTTTTTTAAATTAAATGACCAAACTGTGCTTGTATTTTATTTTTATTTCAAGAGAGTGTAATATTTTCAATAAGGGGTGTGAGTGCTGACAAGTCAAGTATGCAGGGATCAGTTTGATATATAAATACATATTTTAAATACTAAAAACAGATATTATATATATTGAAGGACAAAAAAGTGTGTTATAGGTGACTAGCTGCAAAATTATCAATTATTAGTTAGAAAAAAACAGCCTTTTCTCATTGCATTCCAAATGTTTGACTCTGGTTTCTTACTTTTTTACTTTTGTTGTATTTTTCCTGACAATATGCCGCGGTCCGACAAAACTCGGCCCTCGGGCCGCACTTTGGAAACCCCTGCCCTAACACATTACCTGATTGAATATATCAATACATGAATAATGACAATCAGACGCTGAACATGAATGAAAACTACTGATGTCCAATGACATTGAGTAACAGCAATAATATGCGCTATATAGGGGTGTCAAACGTAAGGCCCGCGGGCCACATCAGTCTCGCGAACATGTTTTATCCGGACCGCGGGATGAGTTTGCTAAGTATAAAAATTAGCCGAAATTTTTGAACAAAAGAAACTGCTGTTGTGAATGTGTCCAGTAGATGTCGCAATAGCAATTCTTTGTATCAATGTAGATGATGCTATATATGTAAATAAAAGTAAACCACATTATGTTAGTACATAAATAACATCCTGTAATTTGATCTTGATATTATTTTTTTTATCTTGATAGATTGAAAATGAACACCAATGAGTTGACTGATGAACATTATCATATAATTTATTCAGAAAGTATAAATAACGACAATTAAAGGTAGAATACTATTAACCGCAACATGTAAATGTAAAAAACAAAAAAACAACAACATTATGATTCGTACATTTTCAGAATGTGCCTTTTCTATTTTTAAACAAAAAAAAACAATCTGAAGTTGTCTTTATTTTTAAGTTATCGTGCCGTGATTTTACCAGTCCGGCCCACTTGGGAGTAGATTTTCCTTCCCATCTAAAATGAGTTTGACACCCCTGCTCTATATGTTACTGTGATGTCTTCATTCTTTGTTAAAATGTTCAATTTACAAATGTCTCACGAATCGCAGTGCCAAAAATAAAATAACAATACAAATTATTGTACATTATAGAGGACATAACTGTATTATTGGTACCATATTATACTGGATTTAACTGTATTCATGGCTTTAATACATACAGTGGTGGTCAAAAGTGTACATACACTTGTAAAGAACATAATGTCATGGCTGTCTTGAGTTTCCAATCATTTCTACAACTCTTATTTTTTTGTGATAGAGTGATTAGAGCACATACTTGTTGGTCACAAAAAACCTTCATAAAGTTTGCTTCTTTTATGAATTTATTATGGGTCTACTGAAAATGTGAGCAAATCTGCTGGGTCAAAAGTATACATACAGCAATGTTAATATTTGCTTACATGTCCCTTGGCAAGTTTCACTGCAATAAGGCGCTTTTGGTAGCCATCCACAAGCTTCTGGCAAGCTTCTGCTTGAATTTTTGACCACTCCTCTTGACAAAATTGGTGCAGTTCAGCTAAATGTGTTGGTTTTCTGACATGGACTTGTTTCTTCAGCATTGTCCACATGTTTAAGTCAGGACTTTGGGAAGGCCATTCTAAAACCTTCATTCTAGCCTGATTTAACCATTCCTTTACCACTTTTGACATGTGTTTGGGGTCATGGTCCTGTTGGAACACCCAACTGCGCCCAAGACCCAACCTCTGGGCTGATGATTTTAGCTTGTCCTGAAGAATTTGGAGGTAATCCTCCTTTTTCATTGTCCCATTTAAAGCACCAGTTCCATTGGCAGCAAAACAGGCCCAGAGCATAATACTATCACCACCATGCTTGACGGTAGGTTTGGTGTTCCTGGGATTAAAGGCCTCACCTTTTCTCCTCCAAACATATTGCTGGGTATTGTGGCCAAACAGCTCAAATTTAGTTTCATCTGACCACAGAACTTTCCTCCAGAAGGTCTTTTTTGGGTAAAACGGAATCCATCCTATTTGGGTCCCACATCAACCTTAAAAAAAAGTCAATGACTTCACTATAAAAGTGGGTGACATTGTTATCACCAGGAAAGATGAGGTCACCTACCTAGGTTCCATTCTAGAGGCTAATCTTTCCTGTGATAAAATGGCAACCAAGGTAATCAAAAAGGTCAACCAACGAACGAGATTTCTCTATAGAATCTCCTCTCTGGTCAACAAAAGCACCATGAAGATTCTGACGGGAACTCTCGTTCAACCCTTTTTCGATTACACATGCACCTCCTGGTACCCTAGCACCTCCAAAACCTTCAAATCTAGACTCCAAACATCCCAGAACAAGCTAGTCAGATTACTTCTAGACCTCCACCCCAGATCCCACCTCACTCCTACCCACTTCTCCAAAGTGGGCTGGCTCAGGGTGGAGGACAGAGTAAAACAACTTGCACTGAGCCTAGTCTATAAAATCCGCTACACCTCCCTGATACCGAAGTACATGTCAAACTACTTCCTTAACGTAAATGACCGCCATAACCACAACACCAGGGGGAGCTCCACTAACCACGTTAAACCCAGATTCCGATCTAACAAAGGTCTTAACTCATTCTCTTTCTATGCCGCATCAATGTGGAATGCACTCCCAACAGGTGTAAAAGAAAGGGCATCTCTATCCTCCTTCAAAACCGCACTAAAACAACACCTCCAGGCAACTTCAACCCTAAACTAACACCCTCCCTTCCACAGCATACCTCTTCAGATTGTAAATAATCAAATGTAAATAATCAAATGTAAATAATCAAATGTAGACACCTTTTCTTATACTTTCTGATCCCTCTCTCTGTGTCCACTACTTGCTGTACATATCCTACCAAGTCAGCCCTACACTGTTCCAATGTCCATTTCCCCGTCCATATCCCACACCCCGGATTGTAAATAATGTAAATAATTCAATGTATATACTCTGATGATTATCTTGTGTGATGACTGTATTGTGAAAATAGTATATATTTGTTTCATGAATCAATTTAAGTGGAGGCCGACTTAAACAAGTTGAAAAACTTATTCGGGTGTTACCGTTTAGTGGTCAATTGTACGGAATATGTACTTCACTGTGCAATCTACTAATAAAAGTTTCAATCAATCAATCAATCAATCAATGAGAACATGCACTAATGTACTTGAATGTTAAAAAAAAAAAAGCTACACGATAAATGTCACACTCATTGTCAGATGAATTATAACGTGTGATTTGTCAAGATGACCTTAAAACAGTCGTCGAGTGATATCAAAATGTGTTGATTTGATGGACTTTGGGGTTGTTATCTGTATAACCACCAGAGGGCGCCAGATACAACTTCCGCTCCCGGTTGTGTTGGCCAATGAGCGGAGGTGTGGGCGGGACTACGGCGAGGTGCAAACATGGCTGCGTCCTTAGACGATGATGTTGACGCCAACAACCAGGATTACTACTCCCTGCTCAACGTCAGGAAAGAGGTAAGGACATAGAAATATAGATGTCTTTTTTACACTCACGTTAGGTTGCATATCACTGGTTTGATGTAGTTTCATGAGGCTGCACCCCAGACGGCGTATGTGGGGGAAGGAGGAAAGATGCTGAGGCGATGTAATGTCATCATGTATGTCGTGTCATCATGTATGTCATGTCATCATGTATGTCGTGTCATCATGTATGTAGTGTCATCATGTATGTCATGTCATCATGTATGTCATGTCATCATGTATGTCGTGTCATCATGTATGTAGTGTCATCATGTATGTCATGTCATCATGTATGTAGTGTCATCATGTATGTAGTGTCATCATGTATGTCATGTCATCATGTATGTAGTGTCATCATGTATGTAATGTCATCATGTATGTAGTGTCATCATGTATGTCATGTCATCATGTATGTAGTGTCATCATGTATGTAGTGTCATCATGTATGTCATGTCATCATGTATGTAGTGTCATCATGTATGTAATGTCATCATGTATGTAGTGTCATCATGTATGTCATGTCATCATGTATGTCATCATGTATGTAGTGTCATCATGTATGTCATGTCATCATGTATGTCATGTCATCATGCATGTAGTGTCATCATGTATGTAGTGTCATCATGTATGTAGTGTCATCATGTATGTCATGTCATCATGTATGTCATGTCATCATGCATGTAGTGTCATCATGTATGTAGTGTCATCATGTATGTAGTGTCATCATGTATGTCATGTCATCATGTATGTAGTGTCATCATGTATGTAATGTCATCATGTATGTAGTGTCATCATGTATGTCATGTCATCATGTATGTCATCATGTATGTAGTGTCATCATGTATGTCATGTCATCATGTATGTAGTGTCATCATGTATGCCATGTCATCATGTATGTCATGTCATCATGTATGTCATGTAATGATGTATGTAATGTCATCATGTATGTCATCATGTATGTAATGTCATCATGTGTGTCAACATGTATGTAATGTCATCATGTATGTCATGTCATCATGTATGTCATGTCATCATGTATGTCATCATGTATGTTATCATGTATGTACTGTCATCATGTATGTCATGTCATCATGTATGTTATCATGTATGTAATGTCATCATGTATGTCATGTCATCATGTAATGTCATGTATGTAATGTCATCATATATGTAATGGCATCATGTATGTAATGTCATCATGTATGTCATCATGTAATGTCATCATGTATGTAATGTCATCATGTATGTAATGTCATCATGTATGTAATCATGTATGTAATGTCATCATGTATGTAATGTCATCATGTATGTCATCATGTATGTAATGTCATCATGTATGTCATCATGTATGTAATGTCATCATGTATGTAATGTCATGATGTATGTCATCATGTATGTAATGTCATCATTTATGTCATGTCATCATGTATGTCATGTCATCATGTATGTAGTGTCATCATGTATGTAGTGTCATCATGTATGTAGTGTCATCATGTATGTCATGTCATCATGTATGTAATGTCATCATGTATGTAATGTCATCATGTATGTAGTGTCATCATGTATGTCATGTCATCATGTATGTCATCATGTATGTAGTGTCATCATGTATGTCATGTCATCATGTATGTAGTGTCATCATGCATGTAGTGTCATCATGTATGTAGTGTCATCATGTATGTCATGTCATCATGCATGTAGTGTCATCATGTATGTAGTGTCATCATGTATGTAGTGTCATCATGTATGTCATGTCATCATGCATGTAGTGTCATCATGCATGTAGTGTCATCATGTATGTAGTGTCATCATGTATGTAGTGTCATCATGTATGTAGTGTCATCATGTATGTAGTGTCATCATGTATGTCATGTCATCATGCATGTAGTGTCATCATGCATGTAGTGTCATCATGTATGTAGTGTCATCATGTATGTAGTGTCATCATGTATGTCATGTCATCATGCATGTAGTGTCATCATGTATGTAGTGTCATCATGTATGTCATGTCATCATGTATGTCATCATGTATGTAGTGTCATCATGTATGTCATGTCATCATGTATGTCATGTCATCATGCATGTAGTGTCATCATGTATGTAGTGTCATCATGTATGTCATGTCATCATGTATGTCATGTCATCATGTATGTAGTGTCATCATGTATGTAGTGTCATCATGTATGTCATGTCATCATGTATGTAGTGTCATCATGTATGTCATGTCATCATGTATGTCATCATGTATGTAGTGTCATCATGTATGTCATGTCATCATGTATGTCATGTCATCATGCATGTAGTGTCATCATGTATGTAGTGTCATCATGTATGTCATGTCATCATGTATGTCATGTCATCATGTATGTCGTGTCATCATGTATGTAGTGTCATCATGTATGTCATGTCATCATGTATGTAGTGTCATCATGTATGTAGTGTCATCATGTATGTCATGTCATCATGTATGTAGTGTCATCATGTATGTAATGTCATCATGTATGTAGTGTCATCATGTATGTCATGTCATCATGTATGTAGTGTCATCATGTATGTAGTGTCATCATGTATGTCATGTCATCATGTATGTAGTGTCATCATGTATGTAATGTCATCATGTATGTAGTGTCATCATGTATGTCATGTCATCATGTATGTCATCATGTATGTAGTGTCATCATGTATGTCATGTCATCATGTATGTCATGTCATCATGCATGTAGTGTCATCATGTATGTAGTGTCATCATGTATGTAGTGTCATCATGTATGTCATGTCATCATGTATGTCATGTCATCATGCATGTAGTGTCATCATGTATGTAGTGTCATCATGTATGTAGTGTCATCATGTATGTCATGTCATCATGTATGTAGTGTCATCATGTATGTAATGTCATCATGTATGTAGTGTCATCATGTATGTCATGTCATCATGTATGTCATCATGTATGTAGTGTCATCATGTATGTCATGTCATCATGTATGTAGTGTCATCATGTATGCCATGTCATCATGTATGTCATGTCATCATGTATGTCATGTAATGATGTATGTAATGTCATCATGTATGTCATCATGTATGTAATGTCATCATGTGTGTCAACATGTATGTAATGTCATCATGTATGTCATGTCATCATGTATGTCATGTCATCATGTATGTCATCATGTATGTTATCATGTATGTACTGTCATCATGTATGTCATGTCATCATGTATGTTATCATGTATGTAATGTCATCATGTATGTCATGTCATCATGTAATGTCATGTATGTAATGTCATCATATATGTAATGGCATCATGTATGTAATGTCATCATGTATGTCATCATGTAATGTCATCATGTATGTAATGTCATCATGTATGTAATGTCATCATGTATGTAATCATGTATGTAATGTCATCATGTATGTAATGTCATCATGTATGTCATCATGTATGTAATGTCATCATGTATGTCATCATGTATGTAATGTCATCATGTATGTAATGTCATGATGTATGTCATCATGTATGTAATGTCATCATTTATGTCATGTCATCATGTATGTCATGTCATCATGTATGTAGTGTCATCATGTATGTAGTGTCATCATGTATGTAGTGTCATCATGTATGTCATGTCATCATGTATGTAATGTCATCATGTATGTAATGTCATCATGTATGTAGTGTCATCATGTATGTCATGTCATCATGTATGTCATCATGTATGTAGTGTCATCATGTATGTCATGTCATCATGTATGTAGTGTCATCATGCATGTAGTGTCATCATGTATGTAGTGTCATCATGTATGTCATGTCATCATGCATGTAGTGTCATCATGTATGTAGTGTCATCATGTATGTAGTGTCATCATGTATGTCATGTCATCATGCATGTAGTGTCATCATGCATGTAGTGTCATCATGTATGTAGTGTCATCATGTATGTAGTGTCATCATGTATGTAGTGTCATCATGTATGTAGTGTCATCATGTATGTCATGTCATCATGCATGTAGTGTCATCATGCATGTAGTGTCATCATGTATGTAGTGTCATCATGTATGTAGTGTCATCATGTATGTCATGTCATCATGCATGTAGTGTCATCATGTATGTAGTGTCATCATGTATGTCATGTCATCATGTATGTCATCATGTATGTAGTGTCATCATGTATGTCATGTCATCATGTATGTCATGTCATCATGCATGTAGTGTCATCATGTATGTAGTGTCATCATGTATGTAGTGTCATCATGTATGTCATGTCATCATGTATGTAGTGTCATCATGTATGTAGTGTCATCATGTATGTCATGTCATCATGTATGTAGTGTCATCATGTATGTCATGTCATCATGTATGTCATCATGTATGTAGTGTCATCATGTATGTAGTGTCATCATGTATGTAATGTCATCATGTATGTAGTGTCATCATGTATGTCATGTCATCATGTATGTCATCATGTATGTAGTGTCATCATGTATGTAATGTCATCATGTATGTAATGTCATCATGTATGTAGTGTCATCATGTATGTCATGTCATCATGTATGTCATCATGTATGTAGTGTCATCATGTATGTCATGTCATCATGCATGTAGTGTCATCATGTATGTAGTGTCATCATGTATGTAGTGTCATCATGTATGTCATGTCATCATGTATGTAGTGTCATCATGTATGTAGTGTCATCATGTATGTCATGTCATCATGCATGTAGTGTCATCATGTATGTAATGTCATCATGTATGTAGTGTCATCATGTATGTCATGTCATCATGTATGTCATCATGTATGTAGTGTCATCATGTATGTCATGTCATCATGTATGTCATGTCATCATGCATGTAGTGTCATCATGTATGTAGTGTCATCATGTATGTAGTGTCATCATGTATGTCATGTCATCATGTATGTAGTGTCATCATGTATGTAGTGTCATCATGTATGTCATGTCATCATGTATGTAGTGTCATCATGTATGTCATGTCATCATGTATGTCATCATGTATGTAGTGTCATCATGTATGTAGTGTCATCATGTATGTAATGTCATCATGTATGTAGTGTCATCATGTATGTCATGTCATCATGTATGTCATCATGTATGTAGTGTCATCATGTATGTAATGTCATCATGTATGTAGTGTCATCATGTATGTCATGTCATCATGTATGTCATCATGTATGTAGTGTCATCATGTATGTAATGTCATCATGTATGTAGTGTCATCATGTATGTCATGTCATCATGTATGTCATCATGTATGTAGTGTCATCATGTATGTCATGTCATCATGTATGTAGTGTCATCATGTATGTCATGTCATCATGTATGTCATGTAATGATGTATGTAATGTCATCATGTATGTCATCATGTATGTAATGTCATCATGTGTGTCAACATGTATGTAATGTCATCATGTATGTCATGTCATCATGTATGTCATGTCATCATGTATGTCATCATGTATGTTATCATGTATGTACTGTCATCATGTATGTCATGTCATCATGTATGTTATCATGTATGTAATGTCATCATGTATGTCATGTCATCATGTAATGTCATGTATGTAATGTCATCATATATGTAATGGCATCATGTATGTAATGTCATCATGTATGTCATCATGTAATGTCATCATGTATGTAATGTCATCATGTATGTAATGTCATCATGTATGTAATCATGTATGTAATGTCATCATGTATGTAATGTCATCATGTATGTCATCATGTATGTCATCATGTATGTCATCATGTATGTAATGTCATCATGTATGTCATCATGTATGTCATCATGTATGTAATGTCATCATGTATGTCGTTATGTATGTAATGTCATCATGTATGTCATCATGTATGTTATCATGTATGTCATCATGTATGTTATCATGTATGTCATCATGTATGTAATGTCATCATGTATGTCATCATTTAGTGACATCATGTATGTAATGACATCATGTATGTCATCATGTAATGTCATCATGTATATAATGTCATCATGTATGTCATCATGTAATGTTATCATGTATGTAATGTCATCATGTATGTAATGTCATGTAATGTCATAATGTATGTCATCATGTATGTCATCATGTAATGTCATCATGTATGTAATGTCATCATGTATGTAATGTCATGTAATGTCATCATGTATGTCATCATGTATGTAATGTCATCATGTATGTCATCATGTAATGTCATCATGTATGTAATGTCATCATGTATGTCATCATGTATGTAATGTCATCATGTATGTCATCATGTAATGTCATCATGTATGTAATGTCATCATGTAATGTCGTCATGTATGTCATCATGTATGTCATCATGTAGTGTCATCATGTATGTAATGTCATCATGTATGTCATCATGTAATGTCATCATGTATGTAATGCCATCATGTATGTAATGTCATGTAATGTCATCATGTATGTAATGTCATCATGTATGTCATCATGTAATGTCATCATGTATATAATGTCCTCATGTATGTCATCATTTATGTCATCATGTATGTAATGTCATCATGTATGTCGTCGTGTATGTAATGTCATCATGTATGTAATGTTATCATGTAATGTCATCATGTATGTAATGTCATCATGTATGTAATGTCATGTAATGTCATCATGTATGTCATCATGTATGTAATGTCATCATGTATGTCATCATGTAATGTCATCATGTATGTAATGTCATCATGTATGTCGTCATGTATGTAATGTCATCATGTAATGTCATCATGTATGCAATGACATCATGTATATCATCATGTAATGTCATCATGTATGTAATGTCATCATGTATGTCATCATGTAATGTCATCATGTATGTCATCATGTATGTAATGTCATCATGTATGTCATCATGTATGTAATGTCATCATGTATGTAATGTCATGATGTATGTCATCATGTATGTAATGTCATCATTTATGTCATGTCATCATGTATGTCTTCATGTATCAATCAATCAATCAATGTTTATTTATATAGCCCTAAATCACAAAAGTCTCAAAGGGCTGTACAAGCCACAACGACATCCTCGGTACAGAGCCCACATAAGGGACGTCGATGTGAATGACTATGAGAAACCGCATATGTGGGTAACCCCCCCTCTCTAGGGGAGACCGAAGGCAATGGATGTCGAGTGACATAATAGTCCTTAGTGGATCTAACGTAGTAGTGAGAGTCCAGTCCATAGTGGGGCCAGCAGGAAACCAGCAGGAGACCATCCCGAGCGGAGACGGGTCAGCAGCACAGACATGTCCCCAACCGATGCACAGGCGAGCGGTCCACCCCGGGTCCCAACTCTGGACAGCCAGCACTTCATCCGTGGTCACCGGAACCGGAATAACCCGGCGAGGAGGCAGAGGAGAAAAGAAAAGAAACAGCAGATCAACTGGTCTAAAAGGGGGTCTACTTAAAGGCTAGAGTATACAAATGAGTTTTAAGATGGGACTTAAATGCTTCTACTGAGGTAGCATCTCTAACTGTTACCGGGAGGGAATTCCATAGTACTGGAGCCCGAATGGAAAACGCTCTGTAGCCCGCAGACTTTTTATGGGCTCTGGGAATCACTAATAAGCCGGAGTTCTTTGAACGCAGGTTTCTTACCGGGACATATGGTACAATGCAATCGACAAGATAGGATGGAGCTAGACCGTGTAGTATTTTATACGTAAGTAGTAAAACCTTAAAGTTGCATCTCAAGTGCACAGGAAGCCAGTGCAGGTGAGCCAGTATAGGCGTAATATGATCAAACTTTCTTGTTCTTGTCAAAAGTCTAGCAGCTGCATTTTGTACCAATTGTAATCTTTTAATGCTAGACATAGGGAGACCCGAAAATAATACGTTACAGTAATCGAGACGAGACGTAACGAACGCATGAATAATGATCTCAGCATCGCTAGTGGACAAAATGGAACACATTTTAGCGGTATTACGGAGATGAAAGAAGGCCGTTTTAGTAACACTCTTAATGTGTGACTCAAAGGAGAGAGTTGGGTTGAAGATAATACCCAGATTCTTTACAGAGTCGCCTTGTGTAATTTTTTGATTGTCAAATGTTAAGGTGGTATTATTAAATAAATGTTGGTGTTGAGCAGGGCCGATAATCAGCATTTCCGTTTTTTTAGTGTTGAGCTGCAAAAAGTTAGCGGACATCCATTGTTTCATTTTATTAAGACACGCCTCCAGCTGACTACAATCCGGCGTGTTGGTCATCTTTAGGGGCATGTAGAGTTGGGTGTCATCAACATAACAGTGAAAGCTAACACTGTATTTGCGTATGATGTCACCTAGCGGCAGCATGTAAATACTAAAGAGTGCAGGGCCAAGAACCGAACCCTGGGGAACTCCACACGTCACCTTAACATAGTCCGAGGTCACATTGTTATGGGAGACACACTGCATCCTGTCAATAAGATAAGAGTTACGTGTTTTGATACGCTCTAATAAAATATTATGATCGACGGTATCGAAAGCAGCGCTAAGATCAAGAAGCAGCAACATGGATGACGCATCAGAATCCATCGTTAGTAATAAATCATCAGTCATTTTTGCGAGGGCTGTCTCCGTAGAGTGATTTGCCCTGAAACCAGATTGAAAAGGTTCACAGAGATTGTTAGACACTAAGTGTTCATTTAGCTGCTGTGCAACAATTTTTTTGAGGATTTTCGAGATAAACGGAAGGTGGGACACCGGCCGGTAGTTTACCATGAGGTCAGGGTCGAGGTTAGGTCTTTTAAGTAGAGGATGTATGTAATGTCATCATGTATGTCATCATGTATGTAATGTCATCATTTATGTCATCATGTATGTAATGTCATCATGTATGTCATCATGTATGTCATGTCATCATGTATGTCATCATGTAATGTCATGTATGTAATGTCATCATATATGTAATGTCATCATGTATGTAATGTCATCATGTATGTAATGTCATCGTGTATGTCATCATGTATGTCATCATGTATGTCATCATGTATGTCATCATGTAATGTCATCATGTATGTAATGTCATCATGTATGTAATGTCATGTATGTAATGTCATGTAATGTCATCGTGTATGTCATCATGTATGTCATCATGTATGTAATGCCATCATGTATGTAATGTCATCATGTATGTCATCATGTATATAATGTCATCATGTATGGCATCATGTATGTAATGTCATCATGTATGTCATCATTTATGTCATCATGTATGTAATGTCATCATGTATGTAATGTCACCATGTATGTCATCATGTATGTAATGTCATCATGTAATGTCATCATGTATGCAATGACATCATGTATATCATCATGTAATGTCATCATGTATGTAATGTCATCATGTATGTCATCATGTAATGTCATCATGTATGTAATGTCATCATGTAATGTCATCATGTATGCAATGACATCATGTATATCATCATGTAATGTCATCATGTATGTAATGTCATCATGTATGTCATCATGTAATGTCATCATGTATGTATTGTCATCATGTATGTAATCATGTATGTAATGTCATCATGTATGTAATGTCATGTAATGTCATCATGTATGTAATGTCATCATGTATGTCATCATGTAATGTCATAATGAATGTAATGTCATCATGTATGTCATCATGTAATGTCATCATGAAATGTCATCATGTATGTCATCATGTATGTCATCATGTAATGTCATCATGTATGTAATGTCATCATGTATGTCATCATTTATGTCATCATGTATGTAATGTCATCATGTATGTCGTCATGTATGTAATGTCATCATGTATGTAATGTCATCATGTATGTCATCATGTATGTCATCATGTATGTCATCATGTATGTAATGTCATGTAATGTCATCATGTATGTCATCATGTATGTCATCATGTATGTCATCATGTATGTAATGTCATCATGTATGTAATGTCATCATGTATGTCATCATGTATGTAATGTCATCATGTATGTCATCATGTATGTAATGTCATCATGTATGTAATGTCATCATGTATGTCATCATGTATGTCATCATGTATGTAATGTCATCATGTATGTCATCATGTATGTCATCATGTATGTAATGTCATCATGTATGTCGTTATGTATGTAATGTCATCATGTATGTCATCATGTATGTTATCATGTATGTCATCATGTATGTTATCATGTATGTCATCATGTATGTAATGTCATCATGTATGTCATCATTTAGTGTCATCATGTATGTAATGACATCATGTATGTCATCATGTAATGTCATCATGTATATAATGTCATCATGTATGTCATCATGTAATGTTATCATGTATGTAATGTCATCATGTATGTAATGTCATGTAATGTCATAATGTATGTCATCATGTATGTCATCATGTAATGTCATCATGTATGTAATGTCATCATGTATGTAATGTCATGTAATGTCATCATGTATGTCATCATGTATGTAATGTCATCATGTATGTCATCATGTAATGTCATCATGTATGTAATGTCATCATGTATGTCATCATGTATGTAATGTCATCATGTATGTCATCATGTAATGTCATCATGTATGTAATGTCATCATGTAATGTCGTCATGTATGTCATCATGTATGTCATCATGTAGTGTCATCATGTATGTAATGTCATCATGTATGTCATCATGTAATGTCATCATGTATGTAATGCCATCATGTATGTAATGTCATGTAATGTCATCATGTATGTAATGTCATCATGTATGTCATCATGTAATGTCATCATGTATATAATGTCCTCATGTATGTCATCATTTATGTCATCATGTATGTAATGTCATCATGTATGTCGTCGTGTATGTAATGTCATCATGTATGTAATGTCATCATGTAATGTCATCATGTATGTAATGTCATCATGTATGTAATGTCATGTAATGTCATCATGTATGTCATCATGTATGTAATGTCATCATGTATGTCATCATGTAATGTCATCATGTATGTAATGTCATCATGTATGTCGTCATGTATGTAATGTCATCATGTAATGTCATCATGTATGCAATGACATCATGTATATCATCATGTAATGTCATCATGTATGTAATGTCATCATGTATGTCATCATGTAATGTCATCATGTATGTATTGTCATCATGTATGTAATCATGTATGTAATGTCATCATGTATGTAATGTCATGTAATGTCATCATGTATGTAATGTCATCATGCATGTAATGTCATCATGTATGTCATCATGTAATGTCATAATGAATGTAATGTCACCATGTATGTCATCATGTAATGTCATCATGTAATGTCATCATGTATGTCATCATGTATGTCATCATGTAATGTCATCATGTATGTAATGTCATCATGTATGTCATCATGTATGTAATGTCATCATGTATGTCATCATTTATGTCATCATGTATGTAATGTCATCATCTATGTCGTCATGTATGTAATGTCATCATGCATGTATTGTCATCATATATGTATCATGTATGTAATGTCATCATGTATGTCATCATGTATGTAATGTCATCATGTATGTCGTTATGTATGTAATGTCATCATGTATGTTATCATGTATGTCATCATGTATGTAATGTCATCATGTATGTCATCATTTAATGTCAGCATGTATGTAATGACATCATGTATGTCATCATGTAATGTCATCATGTATGTAATGTCATCATGTATGTCATCATGTAATGTCATCATGTATGTAATGTCATCATGTATGTCGTCATGTGTGTAATGTCATCATGTATGTAATGTCATCGTGTAATGTCATCATGTATGTAATGTCATCATGTATGTAATGTCATGTAATGTCATCATGTATGTCATCATGTATGTAATGTCATCATGTATGTCATCATTTAATGTCATCATGTATGTAATGTCATCATGTATGTCATCATGTATGTAATGTCATCATGTATGTCATCATGTAATGTCATCATATATGTAATGTCATCATGTAATGTCATCATGTATGTAATGTCATCATGTATGTCATCATGTAGTGTCATCATGTATGTAATGTCATCATGTATGTCATCATGTAATGTCATCATGTATGTAATGTCATCATGTATGTAATGTCATGTAATGTCATCATGTATGTCATCATGTATGTAATGTCATCATGTATGTCATCATGTATGTAATGTCATCATGTATGTCATCATGTAGTGTCATCATGTATATAATGTCCTCATGTATGTCATCATTTATGTCATCATGTATGTAATGTCATCATGTATGTCGTCATGTATGTAATGTCATCATGTATGTAATGTCATCATGTAATGTCATCACGTATGTTATCATGTATGTAATGTCATCATGTATGTCGTCATGTATGTAATGTCATCATGTATGTCATCTTGTATGTCGTCATGTATGTCGTCATGTATGTAATGTCATCATGTATGTCATCTTGTATGTCATCATGTATGTCATTTCATCATGTATGTCATCATGTATGTCATCATGTATGTCATCATGTATGTAATGTCATCATGTATGTCTTCATGTATGTAATGTCATCATATATGTCATCATGTAATGTCATCATGTATGTAATGTCATCATGTATGTAATGTCATCATGTATGTCTTCATGTATGTAATGTCATCATGTATGTAATGTCATCATGTATGTCATATTGTATGTAATGTCATCATGTATGTTATCATATCATGTAATGCCGTCTTTTCCAACCACTGTGCCGCGGCACATTAGTGTGCCGTGAGATACAGTCTGGTGTGCAGTGGGAGATTATCTAATTTCACCTATTTGGGTTAAAATAATTTTTTGCAAACCTGTAATTATAGTCGGCAAATGATGTGTTGTTGATGAGTGTCTGTGCTGTCTAGAGCTCGGCAGAGTAACCGTGTAATACTCTTGCATATCAGTAGATGGCAGTCGGTAGCTAGTTGCTTTGTAGATGTCGGAAACAGCGGGAGGCAGTGTGCAGGTAAAAAAGTGTCTAATTCTTAAACCAAAAATAAACAAAAGGTGAGTGCCCCTAAGAAAAGGCATTGAAGCTTAGGGAAGGCTATGCAGAACCAAACTAAAACTGAACTGGCTACAAAGTAAACAAAAACAGAATGCTGGACGACAGCAAAGACTTACTGCGGAGCATAGACGGCGTCCACAAAGTACATCCGCACATGACATGACAATCAACAATGTCCCCATAAAGAAGGATAAAAACAACTGAAACATTCTTGATTGCTAAAACGAAGTAGATGCGGGAAATTTCGCTCAAAGGAAGACGTGAAACTGCTACAGGAAAATACCAAAAAAAGAGAAAAAGCCACCAAAATAGGAGCGCAAGACAAGAAGTAAAACACTACACACAGGAAAACAGCAAACAAGTCAAAATAAGTCAGGACGTGATGTGACAGGTGGTGACAGTACACCTACTTTGAGACAAGAGCTATTGTATTGCTATTGTATCCCGCTTGATTTATGGACAATAAATAATTTCTTTACCTGCACCTTGCCTCCGGAGTCCCGTCTGCATCCTGGGAGAATGAGCCACGCTGTAAAATGCGATCCCGCCGTGACAACTATGACCAAACACAGCAATTCTCGTTAAAGAAATGTTACTCATATCTTGCTTTTGAGTATATTTTAATGGAATAAAAATAATTTTGATCAGTCGTTGGGAAGGAGTAGGAAAAACGAGCAGTAAAAGTTATCATTTTTAACCAGCTATTGGGTCAAGGACCGCTAAATTGCGCAACCCAATAGTTGGGTTTGGATTAACCCAACATTGTAGTGAGCATAACTCAGCTTTTGTGTTTAATACATTTAGTCCAATAGTTGGGTTATGAATCAACCAACATTGAGTTATCATAACTCAACTTTTGGGTTAAATAATTCAACGCAAAAGTTGGGTTGAAAAAATGTACCCAAAATGCCAATTTGATCAGAAGACTGGAGAGTTGTGACATTATTGTCATCTATTATCTCATGAACATGAACAATGGGATCGGGACGAAATTGTGAAGATGAAAAAAGTGAAGAAAAATTTACATTTACATCTCGCTTGATGCACATTTCATTTGCAGTCTGGACTTTGAGTGGCGGAGCTCGCATAGCAGCAGCAGCTCCGCTTTGACCCGGGATGTCAAGCTGGTGTTCAGTGAGGGCCACATGGCAGTTATGGCTGCCTTCAGAGCGCCGCTTGTAACAGTGAATAATATAGTCAATGTATAAAGATTTGCCAGTGTTTCCTAACCATAGGGCTGCCAAAAAATATATGTTTCTCAGCTGGGCCGCAGGGATACTCAGTTGTAATACACTTTTACACTACTTGTGGCAGTAATGGCAATCTCAAACAAACATAAGAAGTCTAGAGCTAAAGTGTCTTAAGCGCAAAAATTATGACTAAAGTTTATTTTCATTTGCACTTAAATTTGATTTAACTGTTACTTAAGGAATACACATATTATTATTATTTATTATTGATCTATTTAGTATTAATTTTAGTACTTTGTAATTGTATGTCCATTTATTTTCTATAGTTTTTATGAGTCCTTTCATTTGAAGTATATTTGGTTAGTATTTATTTTGTAATAAGCCCGACCTAAGCTTTGATAATTATCATTGTGATTAACACATGTTTCATGACATTTGACAAGGTTGTAAACGGTAAGTAGGTTAGAGATAATTAGACGTAGACTTCCTTTATTGTCATTCAAATTTGAACTTTGCAGTACAGATAAGAACACCAGCTGGTTGTAGTGCAGGATACAATAGCAGCATCAAGTATTTACATAAAGAATGTTCCATTTACAAAATGAGGTGCAGATAAAAATAGATATAAAACAGAGCTACGTGTGAAATGACTGTACAGATGAATATGCACGTTTATTAATGTATAAATAACCAAGATTTCACTGTAAAATGTGCAGTCTTCTTTACAGCATACTACTGTACATGGCATTGCTTTTTTACTGTACATTTCGAGCAACCAAGCTGCCAACTGTAAATCCACAACTTTATTTTACAGTGCCATCCATCCATCCATCTTCTTCCGCTTATCCGAGGTCGGGTCGCGGGGGCAGCAGCCTAAGCAGGGAAGCCCAGACTTCCCTCTCCCCAGCCACTTCGTCCAGCTCTTCCTGTGGGACCCCGAGGCGTTCCCAGGCCAGCCGGGAGACATAGTCTTCCCAACGTGTCCTGGGTCTTCCCCGCGGCCTCCTACCGGTCGGACGTGCCCTAAACACCTCCCTAGGGAGACGTTCGGGTGGCATCCTGACCAGATGCCCGAACCACCTCATCTGGCTCCTCTCGATGTGGAGGAGCAGCGGCTTTACTTTGAGCTCCCCCCGGATGGCAGAGCTTCTCACCCTATCTCTAAGGGAGAGCCCCGCCACTCATTTTGGCCGCTTGTACTCGTGATCTTGTCCTTTTGGTCATAACCCAAAGCTCATGACCATAGGTGAGGATGGGAACGTAGATCGACCGGTAAATTGAGAGCTTTGCCTTCCGGCTCAGCTCCTTCTTCACCACAACGGATCGATACAGCGTCCGCATTACTGAAGACGCCGCACCGATCCGCCTGTCGATCTCACGATCCACTCTTCCCTCACTCGTGAACAAGACTCCGAGGTACTTGAACTCCTCCACTTGGGGCAAGATCTCCTCCCCAACCCGGAGATGGCACTCCACCCTTTTCCGGGCGAGAACCATGGACTCGGACTTGGAGGTGCTGATTCTCATCCCAGTCGCTTCACACTCGGCTGCGAACCGATCCAGCGAGAGCTGAAGATCCTGGCCAGATGAAGCCATCAGGACCACATCATCTGCAAAAAGCAGAGACCTAATCCAGCAGCCACCAAACCAGATCCCCTCAACGCCTTGACTGCGCCTAGAAATTCTGTCCATAAAAGTTATGAACAGAATCGGTGACAAAGGGCAGCCTTGGCGGAGTCCAACCCTCACTGGAAACGTGTCCGACTTACTGCCGGCAATGCGGACCAAGCTCTGGCACTGAGCATACAGGGAGCGGACTGCCACAATCAGACAGTCCGATACCCCATACTCTCTGAGCACTCCCCACAGGGCTTCCCGAGGGACACGGTCGAATGCCTTCTCCAAGTCCACAAAACACATGTAGACTGGTTGGGCAAACTCCCATGCACCCTCAAGGACCCTGCCGAGAGTATAGAGCTGGTCCACAGTTCCACGACCAGGACGAAAACCACACTGTTCCTCCTGAATCCGAGGTTCGACTATCCGGCGTAGCCTCCTCTCCAGTACACCTGAATAGACCTTACCGGGAAAGCTGAGGAGTGTGATCCCACGATAGTTAGAACACACCCTCCGGTTCCCCTTCTTAAAGAGAGGAACCACCACCCCGGTCTGCCAATCCAGAGGTACCGCCCCCGATGTCCATGCGATGCTGCAGAGTCTTGTCAACCAAGACAGCCCCACAGCATCCAGAGCCTTAAGGAACTCCGGGCGGATCTCATCCACCCCTGGGGCCTTGCCACCGAGGAGCTTTTTAACTACCTCAGCAACCTCAGCCCCAGAAATAGGATAGCCCACCACAGACTCCCCAGGCACTGGTTCCTCATAGGAAGACGTGTTGGTGGGATTGAGGAGGTCTTCGAAGTATTCCCTCCACCGATCCACAACATCCGCAGTCGAGGTCAGCAGAACACCATCCTCGCCATACACGGTGTTGATAGTGCACTGCTTCCCCTTCCTGAGGCGGCGGATGGTGGTCCAGAATTGCTTCGAAGCCGTCCGGAAGTCGTTTTCCATGGCTTCCCCGAACTCCTCCCATGTCCGAGTTTTTGCCTCTGCGACCGCTGAAGCCGCACACCGCTTGGCCTGTCGGTACCTGTCCGCTGCCTCAGGAGTCCTATGAGCCAAAAGAACCTGATAGGACTCCTTCTTCAGCTTGACGGCATCCCTCACCGCCGGTGTCCACCAACGGGTTCTAGGATTACCGCCACGACAGGCACCAACCACCTTGCGGCCACAGCTCCAATCAGCCGCCTCGACAATAGAGGTGCGGAACATGGTCCACTCGGACTCAATGTCCAGCACCTCTCTCGTGACATGTTCAAAGTTCTTCTGGAGGTGGGAATTGAAACTCGTCTGACAGGAGACTCTGCCAGACGTTCCCAGCAAACCCTCACAATGCGTTTGGGCCTGCCAGGTCTGTCCGGCATCCTCCCCCACCATTGCAGCCAACTCACCACCAGGTGGTGATCGGTAGAAAGCTCCGCCCCTCTCTTCACCTGAGTGTCCAAAACATGAGGCCGCAAATCCGATGACACAACTACAAAGTCGATCATGGAACTGCGGCCTAGGGTGTCCTGGTGCCAAGTGCACATATGGACACCCTTATGTTTGAACATGGTGTTCGTTATGGACAATCTGTGACGAGCACAAAAGTCCAATAACAAAACACCGCTCGGGTTCAGATCCGGGCAGCCATTCTTCCCAATCACGCCTCTCCAGGTTTCACTGTCGTTCCCAACATGAGCATTGAAGTCCCCCAGTAGAACGAGGGAATCACCCGGGGGAGCACTCTCAAGTACTCCCTCGAGTGAATCCAAAAAGGGTGGGTACTCTGAGCTGCGGTTTGGCGCGTAAGCGCAAACCACAGTCAGGACCCGTTCCCCCACCCGAAGGCGGAGGGAAGCTACCCTCTCGTCCACCGGGTTGAACTCCAACGTACAGGCTCTGAGCCGGGGGGAAACAAGAATTGCCACCCCAGCCCGTCGCCTCTCACTGCCGGCAACGCCAGAGTGGAAGAGAGTCCAGCCCCTCTCGAGAGAACTGGTTCCAGAGCCCTTGCTGTGCGTCGAAGTGAGTCCGACTATATCTAGCCGGAACTTCTCCACCTCGCGCACTAGCTCAGGCTCCTTCCCCCCAGCGAGGTGACGTTCCACGTTCCAAGAGCTAGCTTCTGTAGCCGAGGATCGGACCGCCAAGTGCCCTGCCTTCGGCTGCTGCCCAGCTCACATCGCACCCGACCTCTATGACCCCTGCTATGGGTGGTGAGCCCATTGGAAGGGGGACCCACGTTGCCTCTTCGGGCTGTGCCCGGCCGGGCCCCATGGGGACAGGCCCGGCCACCAGGCGCTCGCCATCGTGCCCCACCTCCGGGCCTGGCTCCAGAGGGGGGCCCCGGTGACCCGCGTCCGGGCGAGGGAAATCTGGGTCCTTGGTTTTTATTTTTCATGGAGGTCTTCGAGCTGCTCTTTGTCTGATCCCTCACCACTTTTGTCCACTTTTACAGTGGACTACTGTAAATGGAAAAACGGCAGGTCTGTTGCTAGAATCCATCCATCCATCCATCTTCTTCCGCTTATCCGAGGTCGGGTCGCGGGGGCAGCAGCCTAAGCAGGGAAGCCCAGACTTCCCTCTCCCCAGCCACTTCGTCCAGCTCCTCCCGGGGGATCCCGAGGCGTTCCCAGGCCAGCCGGGAGACATAGTCTTCCCAACGTGTCCTGGGTCTTCCCCGTGGCCTCCTACCGGTCGGACATGCCCTAAACACCTCCTTAGGGAGGCGCTCAGGTGGCATCCTGACCAGATGACCGAACCACCTCATCTGGCTCCTCTCGATGCGGAGGAGCAGCGGCTTTACTTTGAGCTCCCCCCGGATGACAGAGCTTCTCACCCTATCTCTAAGGGAGAGCCCCGCCACCCGGCGGAGGAAACTCATTTCGGCCGCTTGTACCCGTGATCTTGTCCTTTCGGTCATAACCCAAAGCTCATGACCATAGGTGAGGATGGGAACGTAGATCGACCGGTAAATTGAGAGCTTTGCCTTCCGGCTCAGCTCCTTCTTCACCACAACGGATCGATACAGCGTCCGCATTACTGAAGACGCCGCACCGATCCGCCTGTCGATCTCACGATCCACTCTTCCCTCACTCGTGAACAAGACTCCGAGGTACTTGAACTCCTCCACTTGGGGCAAGATCTCCTCCCCAACCCGGAGATGGCACTCCACCCTTTTCCGGGCGAGAACCATGGACTCGGACTTGGAGGTGCTGATTCTCATTCCAGTCGCTTCACACTCAGCTGCGAACCGATCCAGTGAGAGCTGAAGATCCTGGCCAGATGAAGCCATCAGGACCAAATCATCTGCAAAAAGCAGAGACCTAATCCTGCAGCCACCAAACCGGATCCCCTCAACGCCTTGACTGCGCCTAGAAATTCTGTCCATAAAAGTTATGAACAGAATCGGTGACAAAGGGCAGCCTTGGCGGAGTCCAACCCTCACCGGAAACGTGTCCGACTTACTGCCGGCAATGCGAACCAAGCTCTGACACTGATCATACAGGGAGCGGACCGCCACAATCAGACAGTCCGAAACCCCATACTCTCTGAGCACTCCCCACAGGACTTCCCGAGGGACACGGTCGAATGCCTTCTCCAAGTCCACAAAGCACATGTAGACTGGTTGGGCAAACTCCCATGCACCCTCAAGGACCCTGCCGAGAGTATAGAGCTGGTCCACAGTTCCACGACCAGGACGAAAAACACACTGTTCCTCCTGAATCCGAGGTTCGACTATCCGGCGTAGCCTCCTCTCCAGTACACCTGAATAGACCTTACCGGGAAGGCTGAGGAGTGTGATCCCACGATAGTTAGAACACACCCTCCGGTTCCCCTTTTTAAAGAGAGGAACCACCACCCCGGTCTGCCAATCCAGAGGTACTGCCCCCGATGTCCACGCGATGCTGCAGAGTCTTGTCAACCAAGACAGCCCTACAGCATCCAGAGCCTTAAGGAACTCCGGGCGGATCTCATCCACCCCCGGGGCCTTGCCACCGAGGAGCTTTTTAACTACCTCAGCAACCTCAGCCCCAGAAATAGGAGAGCCCACCACAGATTCCTCAGGCACTGCTTCCTCATAGGAAGACGTGTTGGTGGGATTGAGGAGGTCTTCGAAGTATTCCCTCCACCGATCCACAACTTCCGCAGTCGAGGTCAGCAGAACACCATCCGCACCATACACGGTGTTGGTAGTGCACTGCTTCCCCTCCCTGAGGCGGTGGATGGTGGTCCAGAATCGCTTCGAAGCCGTCCGGAAGTCGTTTTCCATGGCTTCCCCGAACTCCTCCCATGTCCGAGTTTTTGCCTCCGCGACCGCTGAAGCCGCACACCGCTTGGCCTGTCGGTACCTGTCCGCTGCCTCAGGAGTCCCATGAGCCAAAAGAACCCGATAGGACTCCTTCTTCAGCTTGACGGCATCCCTCACCGCCGGTGTCCACCAACGGGTTCTAGGATTACCGCCACGACAGGCACCAACTACCTTGCGGCCACAGCTCCAATCAGCCGCCTCGGCAATAGAGGTGCGGAACATGGTCCACTCGGACTCAATGTCCAGCACCTCCCTCGTGACATGTTCAAAGTTCTTCCGGAGGTGGGAATTGAAACTCTCTCTGACAGGAGACTCTGCCAGACGTTCCCAGCAAACCCTCACAATGCGTTTGGGCCTGCCAGGTCTGTCCGGCATCCTCCCCCACCATCGCAGCCAACTCACCACCAGGTGGTGATCGGTAGAAAGCTCCGCCCCTCTCTTCACCCGAGTGTCCAAAACATGAGGCTGCAAATCCGATGACACAACTACAAAGTCGATCATAGAACTGCGGCCTAGGGTGTCCTGGTGCCAAGTGCACATATGGACACCCTTATGCTTGAACATGGTGTTCGTTATGGACAATCCGTGACGGGCACAAAAGTCCAATAACAAAACACCACTTGGGTTCAGATCCGGGCGGCCATTCTTCCCAATCACGCCTCTCCAGGTTTCACTGTCGTTGCCAATATGAGCGTTGAAGTCCCCCAGTAGAACGAGGGAATCACCCGGGGGAGCTTTCTCAAGTACTCCCTCGAGTGAATACAAAAAGGGTGGGTACTCTGAGCTGCTGTTTGGCGCGTAAGCGCAAACAACAGTCAGGACCCGTTCCCCCACCCGAAGGCGGAGGGAAGCTACCCTCTCGTCCACCGGGTTGAACTCCAACATGCAGGCTCTGAGCCGGGGAGCAACAAGAATTGCCACCCCAGCCCGTCGCCTCTCACTGCTGGCAACACCAGAGTGGAAGAGAGTCCAGCCCCTCTCGAGAGAACTGGTTCCAGAGCCCTTGCTGTGCGTCGAGGTGAGTCCGACTATATCCAACCGGAACTTCTCTACCTCGCGCACTAGCTCAGGCTCCTTCCCCCCCAGCGAGGTGACGTTCCACGTCCCAAGAGCTAGCTTCTGTAGCCGAGGATCGGACCGCCAAGTGCCCTGCCTTCGGCTACCGCCCAGCTCACATTGCACCCGACCTCTATGTTGCTAGAATGTTACTGTAAAAATAGGTGGTGATGTTTTTTTATTTACAGTAATATGCTGTAAAAATTACACTAAATTTTACAGTAGAAGATTGGCAGCTCAGTCGCCAAATTTTTGCTGTAAAATATTTTGTAATTTTTACAGTGTACAATGTGATGGATAACTTTATTTCAAGTCCTCAGTCGAGCAGATGTTTAAGTATTTACAAAAATAATCGACTATGATAATATACTTCTTGCACTTTTTAGATATTATTAAAGCTTAAAAGATACGCAATTGCAGGATTTTTTTTCTGTCAAAATGGAAAGAAGGAATACTTTCAGTAAGAAAAGATGAAGTACAAAAGCCAAAAGCAGTGAAGTTGTCACGTTGTGTAAATAGTAAATACAAGAGAATACAATGATTTGCAAATTCTTTTCAACTTATATTCAATTGAATAGACTGCAAAGACAAGATATTTCATGTTCACACTGACAAACTTATTTTTTTTGTTGCAAATAATCATGAACTTAGAATTTTACGGCAGCAACACATTGCAAAAAAGTTGTCAGAGGGGCATTTTTACCACTTTGTTACATGGCCTTTCCTTTTAACAACAGTCAGTAAATTTTTGAAGTGGAATTCTTTCCCATTCTTGCTTGATGTACAGCTTAAGTTGTTCAACAGTCTCCCTTCTGATATTTTAGCCTTCATATTGCACCACACATTTTCAGGTCTGGACTACAGGCAGGCCAGTCTAGTACCCGCACTCTTTTACTATGAAGCCACGCTGTTGTAACACGTGGCTTGGCATTGTCTTGCTGAAATAAGCAGGGGCGTCCATGATTACGTTGCTTGGATGGCAACATATGTTGCTCCAAAAGCTGTATGTACCTTTCAGCATTAATGGTGCCTTCACAGATGTGTAAGTTACTCATGCCTTGGACACTAATACACCCCCTTACCATCCCAGATGCTGCCTTTTACACTTTGCGCCTAGAACAGTCCGGATGGTTCTTTTCCTCTTTGGTCCAGAAGACACGACGTCCACAGTTTCCAAAAACAATTTGAAATGTGGACTCGTCAGACCACAGAACACTTTTCCACTTTGTATCAGTCCATCTTAGATGAGCTCGGGCCCAGCCAAGCCGGCGGCGTTTCTGGGTGTTGTTGATGAATGGCTTTGGCTTTGCATAGTAGAGTTTTAACTTTCACTTACAGATGTAGCGGCCAACTGTAGTTACTGACAGTGGTTTTCTGAAGTGCCCTGCATCAAAAAGCAACACACTGATGTTGCTTTTTGATGCAGTGCTGCCTGAGGGATCCAAGGTGGTTGGTTTTCGTCCTTGGCGCTTACGTGCAGTGATTTCTCAAGATTCTTGGAAGCTTTTGATGATATTACGGAGCGTAGATGGTGAAATCCCTAAATTCCTTGCAATAGCTGTTTGAGAAATGTTGTTCTCAAACAATTTGCTCAGGCATTTGTTGACAAAGTGGTGACCCTCGCCCCATCCTTGTTTGTGAATTCCTGAGCATTTCATAGAAGCTGCTTTTATACCCGATCATGGCACCCACCTGTTCCCAATTAGCCTGTTCACCTGTGGGATGTTCCAAATAAGTCTTTGATGATTGTATTCTGTTTTTATTTACCATTTACACAACGTGACAACTTCACTGCTTTTGACTTTTTTTACTTTATGGACGCATGCTATTTCCAGGCTCCCGCGGGCCACATCAAGTGACGCGGCGTGAGTTTGACACATGTGAGTCAGACTGTGAGTGCTTTGCCCGTTGAAGACAGTAACACCAAGACACAAGAAAAGTCTCCAATAACACCGGAAACAGTCGCTAGGTTTGTCGCTAGTAGCTGTTTAGGAAGAAAGTCGGCAGATTTAGACAAAGTGGCCAAGTTGGCAACATTGCCTCATTCTAACAGGGACATCTCTGGAAACACAGCAATTACGCGTCCATGCAGGCTATTTAGTGGTTCTTTTATTTCGTGCTACCTTATTGACAGCATGCTAACAAGGCAGGTCTCTCTCAAGTACATCGTCCCAAATTCCTACACCACTTTTGCGTTTTAGCAACTTTGTGTTACGTTTTACAAGGTTTTTGGATTTTCCCGATTTAGCTGTATTGTTTAATATTCACAGGCTACTCAGGAGGAGCTGAAAGCATCGTACAGGAGACTCTGCATGCTGTACCATCCTGACAAACACCGCGACCCAGAGCTGAAAAGACAAGCGGAACAGCTCTTCAACCAGGTGCACCAAGCTTTTGAAGGTGATTATTTGAGTGTTGCATGGTATCACAACAGGAAACTCTCCATTTCGGGCAGTGGTTCTTAACCTTGTTAGAGGTGCCGAACCCCACCAGTTTCATATGCGCATTCACCGAACCCTTCTTTAGTGAAAAATAAAATGGTTTTTTTTCAAATTCAAGACAAAGTTATGTTTTTTTACTGGTTTACAAAATTAACCGTGCATGAACATCACCTTGTTCAAAGAACAAAACCAACACAGTGCATAAACTCACAACAAATTACACACCTGCAAATCAGTTTGACTTCTGTTGTTGCCGTATCCGTAGTATGCCGATAGGGAGAAGTTTTTATGTACACGATGAGTCGGGTGTGGCTCAACCTCCGCGGCGGAGGCTCCACCGAACCCCTAGGGTTTGATCGAACCTAGGTTAAGAACCACTGATTTAGGGACACAACTTAAGATTGCAACTTTACCTATCGGGCTTGACAATTTTACAAGGAAACGCATTGCATTGTGGGTCTTGCTGGACATCTTATGTACATGAACATATTTGAGCATGCTGTATAGAACTACCATTGTCATGATTTGTTGGATCTTGTTTGTTTAGGTTTTGACTCCCTCAGTTCCTGTTTTGAGCACCCCTGAGTTTGTGTTTTAGTTGCCATGACTGCAGATTGTTTTCACCTGCCTCTGATTAGTGTTCGGGATGCTCACCTGCTCCTGGGCACTAATCAGAGAGCTACTTATTCCCGGCTTTTTGACACACTCAGTCTGGCTTTCTTATTTGCTTCTACGCAACAGGTACGACAGCTACTAATTTGATTCCTGAACTAAGCTTCGCCTTTCCGTTTGCCTGTTTACATGCTAAGCTTTTCTTGTTCGCTATTCTGTTAGCTATCGGCATGCTGATGCTCTTTTGTTTTTATCCCGCGTGATTTATGGACAATAAATAATTTCCTTACCTGCACCTTGCCTCCGGAGTCCCGTCTGCATCCTGGGAGAACGATCCACGCTGTAAAATGCGACCCCGCCATGACAACTATGACCATACACGGCAATTCTCGTAAAAAAATGTCACTCATATCTTGCTTTTGAGTATGTTTTAATGGAATGAAAAATAATTTTGATCAGTAGTTGGGAAGGAGTCGGAAAACGAGCAGTAAAAGTTAACCAGCTATTGGGTCAAGGAGCACTCAATTGCGCAACCCAATAGTTGGGTTTGGATTAACCCAACATTGTAGTGAGCATAACTCAACCTTTGGGTTAAATAATTTAATGCAAAAGTTGGTTTGAAAAAATGTACCCAAAATGTTGAGTTACAATAACCCAAATAAGGTGTTTGTCCTTTTCTGAACCAGTAGTTGGGTTAAAATTGGGGTATTTATAACCCAACATTTGTTATTGTTTAGGAGAGGAATAACGTTGAGGGAGGAGAAATAAGTGAGTTTAAAAAATGGCAAATGAGTTCAACTTTATTCTGTTGATTCTCAGCTTGTTTTATTTAAATTCAAACCAATTAACATTTAAGAGAATCCAATTTGATCAGAAGAGTGGAGGGTTGTGACATTATTGTCATCTATTATCTCATGAACATGAACAATGGGATCGGGACGAAATTGTGAAAATGAAAAAAGTGAAGAAATACTTACATTTACATCTCGCTTGATGCACATTTCATTTGCAGTCTGGACTTTGAGTGGCGGAGCTCGCATAGCAGCAGCTCTCCAATTAGGGACACAACTTAAGATTGCAACTTCACCTATCAGGCTTGACAATGTGACAAGGAAACACATTGCATTGTGGGTTTTGCTGGACTCTGAATCGCCTATTTACGTGGCTCTGTGCTTAAGTTCCGTTTTTTTTCTTTAACAAGTTCCAAATATGTCGCGAACGTGCGGCATCATTAACTGTCACAATCATGGTCATGATCGTATAAAGAAAACATGGATTTGTCTCATTTCCAGCGTGAAAGCAAAACCAAAGGAAGTCAGGTTATGAAGCCAATTAATAGACGGTGAGACGATCAAACATGACTTTTATCGCCATCACCTGGTACATGTTGGTCTTATTCACTGTATTTTCACACTGGTAAGTTTAAACAAAAGCAGTTTTTTTATTCAGTGACACAAGTAGCATTTAGTAGGATGTTAGCGTGTTGGCGACAAACAACATACAGTATTTTGGAAAAAAGCATGTTTATGTTTAGTCTTGGGTAAGCACGGAAATGAGTGAGTTTTATTTACGGAGCAGTAGCACAGTGTTTAAAGTATTTAAAAGTAATACTTTTGGGGGGAAAGCTGCTGATGAAATGAGGCTGTGCGCCCTGATTCCATCTCCAACACATAAGAGATGAAAGCTGTAGATTACGTGCAATTTGACTGCAGGACAATGAGCCTTAACAGAATTTGCCTTCTGAAATTCTTCAGCGGTATAAAAAGTGACTCCGTAGATGAAATATAAACAAGTTTGGCTGCGACAATGGCGGCAGCTTAATCAAATCTCTTGTCCATTGGACGTGCTCCTATGGATCAATTTAACCTCGTCTGTCTCGGTTTGATATTCTTTCGATCTCCCCTGTACATTTTGTAGATGTAGATGATCATATCTACTATACATATTTACGTTGCAAAAGAGAAGTGTGAGATACGTCTCTTGTTGCCTTATTTGTATTTGACTTTAATAAACTTTGAAGATTAATTATTAAACAGAACAGGAGGGGATAGAAAGAAAAAAAAAAGTGCGTGTGTGTGTATGTATACCATATATATATATATATATATATATATATAGCGTATACGTGTACATTTATACCATATGTGTGTATATATATATATTAATAAATATGTATATATATATATATTTATAAATATATATATATATATATATATATGTATATATATATATATATATATATATATATATATATATATATATATATATATATATATATATATATTAGGGCTGGGCGATATTGGCTTTTATTAATATCTGAATATTTTTAGGCCATATCTGTTAGGATTTAATCAAGGAGATGATCCCAGGATGCAGAGACTGGAGGCAAGGCTGATTTACAATATGTTTAACAATTTAATACGAGTCCAAAAAGTATAACAAAAGGAGATGGGGCAAAAATGCACACCATGAATATATATATAAACAAAAGCAGGTCCTTCAGTGGTCGGCAGGGGGAAAAGGCCAGGGCGCACTGAGCTCTACAAAAAGGTCCAACAAGATCCTCTTCACCTCAGGAAGGCTAGAAGGCAAATAAAAAGAGGTGAGGAATTTAGATAATAAGAAAAGACACATACCAGGCAGGACGACTTGAATCATGCGTATGCACGTGGAAGGTGCAGGAGACAATAATCGGCAGGGACCAGCTGTCGGTGACGAGCTTATATACTCCTGGGTGGAGATTAGTTGCAGGTGTGTCTCGCTGGGGACTAATTGACTGAAGAAAGAAAACAGATAACAAAAAAAAAGAGAAGGCAGGGAAATGACAAAATGCAACAATATCGCGATATACGATATATATCTCGATATTTTGCCTTAGCCTTGAATGAACACTTGATGCATATAATAGGGTGCATTAAAGGAGTCATATTATTATTATTTTTCTAAATGTAAAACACTTCCTTGTGGTCTACATAACATGTAATGGTGGTTCTCTGGTCAAAATGTTGCATAGATGATGTTTATGGGGCCATGTCCTTCGCTATGTAATAAGTTACTGCGGACGTTATCTCCTTGTGTTTGTGACTATGTTTTTCATATGGTGTTGATCTGTAAATGGAAGACGTCAGGCTCATTTGTCAGTGCAGGTTGTTTCGGCATTTTTTTGGGTGTGGCACCGGCCGGAGATGTTAACTTGCGGAGTTTCAAGCACTCTTCATTCGCTCACGGGTGACTTTTTAAATTAAAGAACAAATTAGTAGTGCTGCTACCAATGTTCCCTCTAATTGTTCATGTGTCTGAGCAAACCCAAAAACTCCCTGAGCATTCAGTGGAGCACATGTGAGCAACATCACACGTGGCAATACCAGCAGCACACCTGTCTCAAACCAATCTTTTATAATAACACTCAAATGAGAGGAGTCATTTTCATGAGATTATTTTGTAATATTAGTGATTTGGCCCACTTGTAATGAAAATAAAAGAAATCTTGTTTTTCATAAGCTATGGATTAGTATTGTACAATATGTCTGGGTGGGGGTCCTGCTTTGGAAATAATTTTTACCCCTTTCAGAGATCACATTTAGTTGCCCTTAAACATCCTCATGTTGCACAATGAAATGTAAACATAGGATGAAGTGTGCATTCCTGTAACTTTCTCTAGTAACAGCATTCCATGATTAATATAAATAAATTAACATTAATAATAAATGACAGTAGAATAAGCCCACATATGACTGAGGAGTCATCGTGTAACTTTGTGGTGTTTGAGTTGTCCGACTTTTTGTGTGGCCATAAACGCACCAGTGGCTTAGTGGTATGCGTGTTGGTGACAGATGACAAGTTGGTTTTGGCCTGGTTTGTACGGCAGAAAATGACTAGTTTTTCCAGATAGAAGTTTTTTACTCATGTTTTAGGTGTGGTTATGGCCCAATATAAACAGTTTTGCTCAATAAATTGATCGATATAATTCCTGTCCTCGAAGCATCTCGATAGACGTTACAATAATTGAACGGTGTTGACGAACACCGTTAGGGCCGCTTGTTGTCACTGTCACTCAGAGTTGCATTGCAAAATTACACAGAATAAATGTGTTTATTTTGTTTAGAATTCAGATGGGATTTGATTTGGTGCGCGGCATATATTTGCTGTGCGCAGAGGACGCTTGAGCAGTGCGCAATTGCGCAGGCGCGCACCTTAGAGGGAACGTTGGCGCCACCTTTTGTAGCAACGCTTCTGCTGCATACTTTGCATATTACTATTGTCTGCTGAATATCTTCCCGCTTGAAGCCAAACTACCGCCAGATGATGGACCCCGTGCTGTTTTTTTTGGGCATTAAATAAATGATAAATGGGTTGTACTTGTATAGCGCTTTTCTACCTTCAAGGTACTCAAAGCGCTTTGACACTACTTCCACATTTTACCCATTCACACACACATTCACACACTGATGGAGGGAGCTGCCATGCAAGGCGCTAACTAGCACCCATCAGGAGCAAGGGTGAAGTGTCTTGCTCAGGACACAACGGACATGACGAGGTTGGTACTAGGTGGGGATTGAACCAGGGACCCTCAGGTTGCACACGGCCACTCTCCCACTGCGCCACGTTAATTGTTCTTCCTCCATTTGTGATCAGTTTCGCACATTATCTTGTATTGTCACTTGCACCGCTCCGCTTCTACCACCTGCCTCAGCTAACGTTACCCATGCTGCTACCTCTCTGCTGGGCGAGGGCGTATGACGCTACACTCGCAACAGTATGTGACGTATGTAAGAAAGTGGGCTTGTTTTATGCCCCTGTGAGAAGGAGAGACTAGAAAGAGTGAGAAACGCCTGTAGTGTAATGCCCGCAGCTAAAAGCAACTGCGTGAGAATGTATACTACAATATCACGATATCACGATATAATCATTTTCTATATCGCACAGAGGCAAACCCGCGATATTATATCGAGTATATCGATATATCGCCCAGCCCTAATATATATATATATATATATATATATATATATATATATATATATATATATATATATATATATATATATATACATATATTATATATATATATATATATATATATATATATATATATATATATATATATATATATATATATATATATATATATATTTTATATATCTAATATATCTATATATATATATTTATATATAACGTAAACATATAGTGTATATATGTTTATATGGTATATACAGTAGAGGTAGGGGAACTTTTTAGATGTATTGCAATTTAGATATGGACGTTTATAAAATTGGTTAGTAAACGTTGATAATTGCTATATTTAATGTAAATAAAGTAATGCAGACAGTTGTAAAATGTGTGTAACTCACCGAGGGATCCGACCAGCTCCTTTATTTTAGGGCACTTATGAATGTAATGGGAATTTCTGAATAAAAATGCACTGTTTTTTAAAAAGTTGCAAGTGATGAACGCTTATTTAGGGAAACGAAAAGAAATGTAAAACTGCATCAGTATATATATATATATATATATATATATATATATATATATATATATATATATATATATATATATATATATATATATATATATATATATACAGTATATATATATATATGTATATATATATATATATATATATATATATATATATATATATATACATATATATATATAAGTTAAAGATGCATCAATAATCGATTTTTAATCGATTATTGATCGTGAATCATAATCGTAATCTGAGGTGGTCAAAGATTCCCGCCTCTCATATACAGTATATACAGTCGTGGTCAGAAGTTTACATACACTTGTAAAGAACATAATGTCATGGCTGTCTTGAGTTTCCAATCATTTCTACAACTCTTATTTTTTTGTGATAGAGTGATTGGAGCACATACTTGTTGGTCACGAAAAACATTCATGAAGTTTGGTTCTTTTTTTAATTTATTATGGGTCTACTGAAAATGTGAGCAAATCTGCTGGGTCAAAAGTATACATACAGCAATGTTAATATTTGCTTACATGTCCCTTGGCAAGTTTCACTTCAATAAGGCGCTTTTGGTAGCCATCCACAAGCTTCTGGCAAGCTTCGGCTTGAACTTTTGACCACTCCTCTTGACAAAATTGATGCAGTTCAGCTAAATGTTTTGGTTTTCTGACATGGACTTGTTTCTTCAGCATTGTCCACACGTTTAAGTCAGGACTTTGGGAAGGCCATTCTAAAACCTTCATTCTAGCCTGGCTTAGCCATTCCTATACCACTTTTGATGTGTGTTTGGGGTCATTGTCCTGTTGGAACACCCAACTGTGCCCAAGACCCAACCTCTGGGCTGATGATTTTAGCTTGTCCTGAAGAATTTTTCATTGTCCCATTTAAAGCACCAGTTCAATTGACAGCAAAACAGGTCCAGAGCACAATACTACCACCACCATGCTTGGCAGTAGGATGGTGTTCCTGGGATTAAAGGCCTCACCTTTTCTCCTCCAAACATATTGCTGGGTATTGTGGCCAAACAGCTCCATTTTTGTATCATCTGACCACAGAACTTTCCTCCAGAAGGTCTTATCTTTGTCCATGTGATCAGCAGCAAATTTTAGACAAGCCTTAAGGTGTGGCTTCTGGAGCAAGGGATTCCTTCTTGCATATAGCCTCTCAGTCCATGGCGATGCAAAACACGCTTGACTGTGGACACTGACACCTGTGTTCAGCAGCTTCCAATTCATTGCAGACCTGTTTTTTGGTGATTCTCGATTGACTCTTGATCATCCTGACCAATTTTCTCTCAGCAGCAGGTGATAGCTTGCGTTTTCTTCCTGATCGTGGCAGTGACAAAACTGTGCCATGCACTTTATGCGGACAAATGTTTGCACAGTTGCTCTTGGGACCTTAAGCTGCTTGGAAATGGCTCCAAGTGAC
>NC_084570.2:35194160-35216660 GCF_033978685.3 Nerophis lumbriciformis | reverse complement strand
TGTACGTCGAAATATGTCATTAAAGTCTCATTGGAAGCAAAAATAGCCACCAACAGGTAAAAAAAAGTTGGTTTTGATCAATAGAAACACTTTAAAGTCTTATTAATATATTTGCACTCATCTGTTTACGAATGTCGTGGCCTTGGGATACAAAAGATTTCATCCTAAATGGTCAGTTTAATTTTTGTCACAGCTTCTGAAATTAAGTTGAAAGTCTCTACACTTCAATGGCATGCTGATGTATTTATCGATGGATTTAATCCTAATGCATGTTGTGGTGTACTGCAAAGGCCAAATCATAAACAAATAATTATTTATTGATGGATTTAATCCTAATGCATGGTGTGGTGTGTACTGTAAAATAATAAATAAATAAGTGTCACTAGTGAAATTGTTGGACTCATTGCTATAAATGAGGTGTTCTAAAACTTTTGACCAGCACTATATATACAAATAAAGCACAAAACCTTAAGTTAGATGGAAAAATTAATGGACCTAGAGTGAACAGCGACTAATATCTTTCCCCCAGTGTTGAGTGACCCTCATGCTCGAACCATCTACGATCTTTTCGGGAAGAAAGGCTTGGAAGTGGAAGGTTGGGAGGTAAGAGTTCTGTTGATTAAATGTTTCGCCACAGTGTCATCATCATCCTCAATATGCTTTCTGCAGGTGGTGGAACGAAAAAGAACCCCCGCAGAAATTCGGGAGGAGTATGAACGTCTCCAGCGAGAAAGAGAAGAGAGGAGATTGCAGCAGAGAACAAACCCCAAGGTTTTCTTATCCTGGGGATGAACCAGGCTTTCATGATCTCCTGATGATGTCATTTCTACTCCTTCATGACCCACAGGGCACCATCAGCGTGGGCGTGGATGCCACAGACCTCTTTGACCGTTACGATGAGGACTTTGAGGAGATGCCAGGCGGAGGTTTTCCTCACGTTGAGATTAATAAGATGCACATCTCCCAATCCATAGAGGTACTGTAGACAGGGACGTAACCAGTTCTACTACTAACAAGGATTAAAAACCTCACAATGATTTCACCGTAGAAGCTCCACTACCCATTGGCAAAACCTGCCAAAAGAAAGTTGCGGCTGAAGAGGCTAACACGTCCAATAAGGTGCAGCATTGCACGGCAAAGTAAGGGAAGACATAATAAACTAAGTTCAATTATGTTACTGGCAATGAAGAATTGACTTAATCATAAACGTGTCACTTACAAGCAGTAGTTAGCCTTGAGTCAGGTGAGGGGAAACAAACAGCAATAGGTACCCCTGCCAAGGGCTTCATTCAGTTATCATTTAACATTAGACATTTTACCAAGGCATGCCTATAGCAGGCCTGGGCAATTCATTTGACTCGGGGGGCCAAATTTAGAGAAAAAATGTGTCTGGGGGCCGGTATATCTATTTTTAGGAACACTAATACAAAACGAAAGCTAAAAACGTTATGACAGACGGCCTTAAAAAACGGAATGGAATTTTTATTTTTTTTTACTGAATGAGACACCTAGAATGTACATGAAAATAAAGAATGTGGGATTTACAATATTAACTATGAAGGGTAAAACATTGAATATTGACAACATATGAACGTCACACCCCATCTCCATCCACATATTTTACAATCAAGCGAAACGCAACAAAAATGCAACAAACACAGCGAAATATGAACGCGAAGGGTAAAATAAACCCCACATACAATCTGATACATCTGATACATCACTAAGCTTTAGAACGTTGTTGTAAAAATCTCCTTCCGCGTCTGTCTCTGACACCCACATTTCAGGCTCTGGAAACACTGTGGAAACGCTCCCCACCCACACTGCTTGGTGCCTCGTCTGAGCTGCTGTGGCGTAGATGACCATAGTAACTAATTAGATTACCATAGTAACTAATTAGATGACAATAGTAACTAGTGTATCATGCAAAACCGCGGATTCCAACCATTGAAAGACTTAGTATAATTCAAGACTTAGGGTCATTAGAAAACATCACTGCACGTCATAATGGCAGCTACACTTTCCATCTTAAACATCTAAAAAAATTATTTGGGAATGTGCGGCGGGCCGGATGAAAAGCTTAACAGGCCTTAATTTGCCCAGGTCTGGCCTATAGGCTACTGTTTCAAACCTTGCAGATTCACCATGAATTGATTAACGTGGACCCCCACTGAAACAAGTTGAAAAACTTATTCGGGTGTTACCATTTAGTGGGCAATTGTACGGAATATGTACTGTACTGTGCAATCTACTAATAAAAAATGCAATCAATCAATCAAAGCCATATAACTTGGTGCATGTAGTCCACAACATTCAAACACCAATGAGGAATTATTTGATCATGTGATTTGGCTGTCTCCATATGTTTCACATTGCCATGATGACTAATGTTGGAACCCATTTCCTCAGCGTATCAGCATATTGAGAAGGAAATGACACTGACACTACCCATATGCACATAGTTTTTATTTGTACTAAATATATGTTGTGTTGTCAGTTGGATGACACATGGACATACAGGCTAACTAGCATATATTCCCCCCGTTAGCCTATATGTCCATGTGTCATTGACCGGGCTAGCATGCTAACATTGGTTGCAGGAACATACTATCTTTGTTAGACAAGATCATAGACTGTATTGGACAATATAAATTACATACCAAATGTCCATTTCCATTTATTACAAGTAATAAGAAAAGGTAAATGCCTGACTTACCTATCAAGAAGGAAATGAGCAAATGTGGCATCAGATGAAAAAATCCTCAGTGGTCTCCATCTTTCAAAGGCATCCCCGATACAAATTCTGGTTTTGTTCCTGGCTTTGTCATGAATAATTTGAGAATGGAAACTTTTAGATGGACTAAGGTCTGACATGTTTAGTAACTTTACCAGTGACAGTAGCCACACCAAGATGGCGGTGTGTAACTGGCAACCTGGATGTGACACACTCACGGACGTTCTAATTGGTCAAACGGGTGGAGAGCGGAGCATCGAAATGAAAACAATAACAAGATTTCGGGGCTGTAAATCTAATCTTAAAATGAGCATATTAACTACTGTTATCATTTATAGAGGTATTGGAAAAGAAGATGATTTAATAATGCCTTTTGACATATCATTTAATGATGACTTGACATGACATTATTACATATGGCTTCTTTAAACATGCTAATACTGTATTTTCCAGACCATAGGGCGCACCGGATTATAAGGCGCATTAAAGGGGTCATACTATGATTTTTTTTCTAAATGTAAAATACTTCCTTGTGGTCTACATCAGTGGTCCCCAACCTTTTTGTAACTGCAGACCGGTCAACGCTTGACAATTTTACCACGGACCGGGGGGGACATAAGCAAGTGTGTTGCTTATGTCCAGTCTGCTCCGTTGTTTTGTTTTGGTGGCTGTCACTGCAGAACATCCCGCTTCACACAGATAGGATGTCAGAAATGGCAACGGGGTTTTTCAGTGCTGTGGTGGCGATCTCGGGGTATTCTGCCATGACTTTAATCCAGAACATTGTTGTCTCAAACACACTTTTAAGGCTGCCGTCATTAGCGATCTCCAGCAGTTGATCTTCTTCGTGCACAGACATGCTGGATTCACCTGGTTTGTCAACAAATGGGTCGCGGATCCATTCCTTGGCAGTTCGTGGGTCTTTTGAAGTTGGGAAGTAGCGCTCGAACTCTTTTAAAAGCACAGACAGGTGATCGTGCACCAGCTTGGTGAATGAAGGCGCAGGCTCAGTCTCACACAAAATCCCCGCTAATGTTTGAGAGCCGGTCGCCGCATATTATGCAGAGCGGGCTTGGTGCGTGGGAATCACCTGTTGCGATAAATCCATATTTCAAGTATGGCTCCTGGTATTGTCTATTAAAAGCTTTCTTTTTGTTGGAAGTCGTAGGCTGTTCTTCTCTCTCTTCGCTGTGCCTTTTCCCTTTCGCAAAGAAACTTTCCAAAGACGTCTGTTTTTTACTCATTTTGCTAGCTGGGTAAAATTTTGGCGCTCAAGTGACCAAGATATAACCGAGAGAATCCGGTCATTTTTCAAAATAAAAAAGGCTTTTCAACATCGTTCGGGCTCACATAATAAATAAAACGAAAATAACTCATTATTTCTTGTGCAGCCTGGTACCAATCGATCCACGGACCGGTACCGGGCCGTGGCCCGGTGGTTGGGGACCACTGGTCTTCATAACATGTAATGGTGGTTCTTTGCTCAAAATGTTTTACAGATCATCTTCAAGTCACTTTCTGACAGTCGCTTCAGGATGCGCCGTTTTGTGGGCGGTCTTATTTACATGCCTCCACTTGGACAGCATCTTCGCCCCGTCATCTTTGTTGTAGCGGTGTAGCGTGCAAGGACGGGAGTGGAAGAAGTGTCAAAAGATGGAGCTAACTGTTTTAATGACATTCAAACTTTACTTCAATCAATAACAGAACAGCATCTCCTCATCCGTGGCTCACCGGTGCAACAATAACACCCGAAATGTGTCCCGTGAAAAAACGTCCAACCGGAACTCTCTAATAACTAAAGTTCCTTGGGTGAATAATGTAAACTCACCACACCGGTGTGTTTTATTGCTTTCATGGCGAGTTTACTGACAGATATAAGTAAGAACTTTACACTACTTTATATTAGAAATGGCAACAGGATGGAGGATGAATATCCCATAACAAGAAGATAGAGAAAAATAAGAAGCTTATCAACTACGGTGTCGGCACGGACTACAAAGGCAGACTCGTGCAAATTTTCAGGACTTATGCAGATCCCAAATACAGATCAGCAGGTACCAGAAGGTAAGAGAAGTTGGTTTTGCATAATATTGTGAAACAAAACGCCAGATGATATGTCTTACCTTATACACACACCATAATAATACTCCTATGTTGAAGCACAGTACAATCAATCAAGCGGTGCGGCTTCATAGCTTACCAAAGTCCTACTAAAACCTTTTGACAGATTTTTGAGCGCCGTGTGTAATGTTCTTTATTTTCAATGGAACATATAAAATGTTGGTGTTGTTTACTGCCATCATATTGCAGTCTACACATATCTCTTATGTGTGACTGCTATCTACTAGTCACACTTATCATTTCACCATGTACCAAATAAAATAGCTTTGAGGTCGGTAAGCACAACCAAAATGATTACGTACAACCGGGTTATAAGGCGCACTGTCGTTTTTTGAGAAAATTAAAGGATTTTAAGTGCGCTTTATAGTCCGAAAAATACGGTACTCTGTGCTACGCCGTCTGAACAAAACATTGACAGTTTAGATTTGTTAAGTTAAAGTTAAAGTACCAATGATTGTCACACACACACTAGGTGTGGCAAAACTTTTCTCTGCATTTGACCCATCACTCTTGATCACCCCCTGGGAGGTGAGGGGAGCAGTGGGCAGCAGCGGTGGCTGCGCCCGGGAATCATTTTTGGTGATCTTTGTGTCACATGACCAAAAAACACAGTTTCAAAGTATGGAAAATGTCATGACCTAACCCTCTCATGCTGTCCATGTGATTGAATTACGCAACATGCGCCGGGCTACGTGTCACAAGCCCCGCCCTTGCGTCACCAGAGCCGCTGACAATGACCCGTGGACTAAAAATGGGCCTGACTTGGTTTTCTGTTTTATCCGCTCGGTTGTCTTTTGTTCCAGGCTCCTCTGACCAGCTCGGACACGGCAGTGCTGTCTGGCTCTCTCTCCACACATAACGGCAATGGTGGGGGCAACATCAACATGACTGTGCGCAGGGTTACGTCTGCCAGAGGCTGGGGAGAGGTACACACAATGTGGCCGCCGTGGCACAATCTGTCTCTCTGCAAGCGCTCGTTCTTGTATGCAGGTGGAGTTGGGGGCCGGAGACATCCTGGGGCCTCTCATTGGGCTGAAGGTGTTTCGTAATGTCACTCAGCGATGGTATGGCCCCACAGGCGAGGATCTAGAGGACAAAACTTTATATCTCTCTTCTTCCTCTGCTCAGTTTCTTGACAGCGCAGTGCGGCCTGCAGTTTTCCCCCCGGGGAGTACGCCCTAGTTGTTCTTTGATGACAGCACGCCACCTGGACCAGAACACCATGGGTTATCTTCAGTGGCGCTGGGGGCCCAACAGTGCCATGACTACAAGTGTGGTGCGGGACACCAAGAGCAGCCACTTCACTCTGGCTGTGCAGGTAAATAGTGCAACACAATACTAAGATCTACAACACCAATCTATAAATGACCATTAGTGGGTGTGTTACTAAGACTGTGCAGGTAAATAGTGCACATCAACACAACACTGACTGAAACATAACATAACTCCAATCTATAAAATACCTTTAGTGGGCGTGTTACTAAGACTCTGCACTGTAAGTAAAAGTCACATTTGTAAATGTCCTCTCTAGCTGGGCGTCCCTCACTCCTACCTGATGATGAGCTACCAGTACAAGTTCCAAGATGACGACCAGACTAAAGTCAAAGGCTCCGTCAAGTAAGTCTGTCTCACTGCATCATCGCCTAGCAATAGTCCAATAAAACTTGAAGTCCGTGGCGCTGGTCTACTGAAGTGTTTCAACCTAATAATTGATTTGTCAGTATTTAAGAGTTCCTAATTTTTTATTAAATCCATTGCTGTTAGTCATGTGTTGAAGCAATTAGGAACATTTTGATTAGGACTCAACTAAATGTACTAGTGTTGTCCCCATACCAATATTTTAGTACCGGAACCAAAATGTATTTCCATACTTTTCTAAATAAAGGGGACCACAAAAAAATGCATCATTGTCTTTATTGTAACAAAACATCTTAGGGTACATGAAACATATGTTTATTATTGTAATTTAGTCCTTAAATAAAATAGTGAACATACTAGACAACTTGTCTTTTAGTAGTAAGTAAACAAACAAAGACTCCTAATTAGTCTGCTGACGTATGCAGTAACATATTGTGTCATTTATCATTCTGTCAACATTATAAGGGACAAACTGTAAAAATGTATTATAAATCTACTTGTACTTTTAAGATCTGCTTATTTTCTGTTTTAACATGTTCTATCTACACTTCTGTTATTCACTTATTCTTCTCTTCTTTGATACTTTACATTAGTTTTGGATGATACCACACATTTAGGTATCAATCCGATACCAAGTAGTTACAGGATCATACATTGGTCATATTCAAAGTCCTCATGTGTCCAGGGACATATTTCCTGACTTTATAAACATAACATAAATTAAAAAAAGTTGGTGCTGCAGGGAATTCTGGGAATTTGTTCTGTAGTGTTTATGTTGTGTTGCGGTGCAAATACTCTTCCAAAATGTGTTTGTCGTTGTTGTTTAGTGTGGTTTCACTATATGGCACATGTTTATGACAGTGTTCATACGGCCACCCTTAGTGTGACATGTATGGCTGTTGAGTAAGTATGCCCTTCATTCGCTCGTGTGCAGTATGTTCAAAGTCAAGATGATTGTGTCTTTAGTACATTATCGGACACAAATAAACCCTGGTTAGGCTTTGTCAATTATAGACTATATATATGATTTGTGACTCTTTTGTTCTGTAAAATGGACCAAATTCATGACACAATTAACAACAACAAGATTGATTTTTTTTAATTATTTCAAAGATTGTAAATTGCCATCAATCCCACGTGGGGGCTTGGGCCCCGAAGCACCCACCTATGTAATGTGTGTTTAAGAGAAAGGCAACGTGTTGGCTGAGTGACGTCAGTGAGTGAGTGGGCGAGCAAAGAGAGAGAGCGGTAGCGCTTGCACTGCGCAGTAGAGTGATGAATAGGTCCGCTTGTGTCCTGCAAAACTAACAATAAAGCAACCAGATTGTCACAAATCGGCGGTCCCGTCATTCTGACGTGAAAGTGGAGCTTAGCAGACCCATTGACGGGTAAAGTGAAGTGTGTTACCTAGGGCTGGGCGATATGGCCTTTTATTGATATCTGGATATTTTTAGGCCATGTCACAATACACCATATATACTGTATGTGGATATTTTGCCTTTGCTTTGAATTAACACTTGATGAATATAATCACACCAGTATGATGATTATATGTGTCTACATTAAAACATTCTTCTTCATACTGCATTAACATATGCTAATTTTAAACTTTAATGCAGAACGGGAAATCACAACTAAAACTGTATTTATTAAACAGTTATTAAGCAGTGGCACAAACATTCAGGTCATTTCCAAAACAGAAAGTGCAAGATTGTCAGAGACATTTTAAATCAAGCTATTAGTGCACTTTTGTGCATGATGTCACTAAGATGACATATCAAAACAACACTAAATTAAAGTGCACTTTTTGTACAGAACGCCACTACTGTCAAGGTGTGTTGTTGACGAACCCCAAGATGCAGAGATGGCAGCAGGCTTGGTACAAGAAAACATGATTTTAATGTTCAAAAATAAGAAAAGGAAAACACGAACCAGAAACCAGGAAGCAGGAACAGGAGTCAGGATCCACGGAATAGCTTAACGCACACAGCTAGCAACGACAGCATACAGCAAACAACGACACGACAGGTAGGAACGACAATAATCCAGCACTGACTGGAGGAGAAGGCAGGTTTAAATAGCAGCTGGCTGATTGACACCAGGTGTGGCCAGGTGCCAATCAGCCACAGCTGAGGGGACACAGCACTCAGGGAGACAAGTAGGAAATAACCAAAATAAGAGCGCCGACAGGAAATAAAGACAAACAGAGGAAAAACTCAAAACATAACTAAACTGTCAGTGACAAACCTGACAGTAGCCCCCCTTCCCACAACGGATACCAGACGTTCTAGGAACCCCCCCCCAAAAAAAACAGTCCAAAGTCACGGGAGGGTGGAGGGAGGACAAGGAGTTGGGCCACCAGGCCAAGTGTCCCCGCAACCAGCGGGGAAGAGTTAGGTGGCGACGGCGAGTTGAACGCCGCCGCAATTGGCGAGGCGGCTCGACCGCCGGCGTGGGAGGACCCACCGGAGACGATGGTGGCGCCCTCTGCTGGCCCACCGGAGACGATGGTGGTGGCGCCCTCAGCTGGCCCACCGCAGACGATTGTGGTGGCGCCCTCAGCTGGCCCACCGGAGACGATGGTGGTGGCGCCCTCTGCTGGCCCACCGGAGACGATGGTGGTGGCGCCCTCTGCTGGCCCACCGGAGAGGATGGTGGTGGTGCCCTCTGCTGGCCCACCGGAGACGATGGTGGTGGCGCCCTCTGCTGGCCCACCGGACAGGATGGTGGTGGCGCCCTCTGCTGGCCCACCGGACAGTATGGTGGTGCCGTGGATTGTAGACACACCAGAGTGCATGGTGGTGCCGTGGATTGTAGACCCACCGGAGTGCATGGTGGTGCCGTGGATTGTAGACCCACCGGAGTGCATGGTGGTGCCGTGGATTGTAGACCCACCGGAGTGCATGGTGGTGCCGTGGATTGTAGACCCACCGAAGTGCATGGTGGTGCCGTGGATTGTAGACCCACCGGAGTGCATGGTGGTGGCGTCTGCCGGCCCAACGGAGTGCATGGTGGCGTCTGCCGGCCCACCGGAGTGCATGGTGGCGTCTGCCGGCCCACCGAAGTGCATGGTGGCGTCTGCCGGCCCACCCGAGTGCATGGTGGCATCTGCCGGCCCACCGGAGTGCATGGTGGCGTCTGCCGGCCCACCGGAGTGCATGGTGGTGGTGCCCTCTGCTGACCCACCGGAGTGCATGGTGGCGCCGTAGGTTGCAGACCCACCGGAGATGATGGCGCCGTCTCAGCTACTCATAGCCCCCCCCCCCCAAGGGACGGATCCCAGACGTCCCCAGATAGGCCCACAGACAACAGGGGTGGGTGGGAGAGGGCTTGAAAAGCGGCCGAACTTCTCTTCAACTTAGCCATTAATTCCAAAGCTTTGTTAAGCCTCTCCGCCATGGACATCTCTGCGAGGTTCGAATTTGGCTGGATTATTATGTCAAGGTGTGTTGTTGACGAACCCCAAGATGCAGAGATGGCAGCAGGCTTGGTACAAGAAAACATGATTTTAATGTTCAAAAATAAGAAAAGGAAAACACGAACCAGAAACCAGGAAGCAGGAACAGGAGTCAGGATCCAGGGAATAGCTTAACGCACACAGCTAGCAACGACAGCATACAGCAAACAACGACACGACAGGTAGGAACGACAATAATCCAGCACTGACTGGAGGAGAAGGCAGGTTTAAATAGCAGCTGGCTGATTGACACCAGGTGTGGCCAGGTGCCAATCAGCCACAGCTGATGGGACACAGCACTCAGGGAGACAAGTAGGAAATAACCAAAATAAGAGCGCAGACAGGAAATAAAGACAAACAGAGGAAAAACTCAAAACATAACTAAACTGTCAGTGACAAACCTGACAACTACAATAGTTTAAAACAAATAAAGTGCACTTTTGTGCATGATGTCACACAAAATATTTCAATAACTGTCAAATAAAAATGAGCTGCATAATAGGAAATCAAATAGTGTATGTCCTTCGCTATGTGGTAGGTTCCTGCAGACGTTATCTCCTTCTGTTTTTGACTATTTTTTCATACGATGTTGATGTGGAAATGGTTGCTTGGGCATTTTGTTGGTGTGGCACCGGCCGGAGATGTTGACATGCGGAGTTTCAAGCACTCTTCATTCTCTAGCGGGTGACTTTTCAAATGATGCTACAAATTAGTAGTGCTGCTACTTTTTGTAGCAATGCTTTTGCCGCATACTTGACATATTACGGTTGTCTGTTCAACATCTTCCCGCTTTAAGCCAAAACCACCGCCAGACGATGGCCCCCTGCTGTTTTTCTTGGGAATTAATTCTTCTTCCTTCATTTGTTACCAGATTCGCACCTTCTTTCTCTCGTATTACCACTCGCACCGCTCCGCTAGCACCACCTGCTACAGCTAACTTTACCCATGCCGCTACCTCTCTGCTCGGCGAGGGCGTATGACGTTGCACGCGCGACAGTATGTGACGTATGCAAGAAGGTGCGCTTGTTTTATGCCCCTGTGAGAAGGAAAGACAATAAAGAGTGAGAAGAGCCTGTAGTGTAATGCCCGCAGCTAAAAGCAACTGCGTGACAACGTATACTCCAATATCACGATACATCCATCCATCCATCCATTTTCTACCGCTTTTTCCCTTTTGGGTTACATTCATTTTCTATATCGCACAGAGACAAACCCGTGATATATCGAGTATATTCCATATATCGCCCAGCCCTAGTGTTACCCCAACGAAAACATGGACCCTGAAGGGAACGTCTGCCCTGTGCTCCTCTACTTTGGTCCGCACCGGAGCCGAACAGCAGTACATGTGTAACAACAACATTATTACCTGTCACTCTTTCAATTCCTTGTGCAGATCTGAATGCTTATTATTTAAATGTTTACCTAAGTTTGAAGCAAAGGTGCTAATACTAATCGCCACATTTGGTGAGGCGTGCTTTAAAGCAACACTTGCAGCGCGGCGCTTCCGTGTTTAAAGCGGCACCTTTACCGTTAGTTTTGAAGTCCAAATACCTCCATATTGTACTTCACACACTCTTTATTAACCAGTAGAATTGAAGTTTTTATTGTTAGTCTAGAAGTCCAAATGCCTCCATATTGTACTTCACACACTCTTTATTAACCAGTAGAATTTAAGTTTTTATTGTTAGTCTAGAAGTCCAAATGCCTCCATATTGTACTTCACACACTCTTTATTAACCAGTAGAATTGAAGTTTTTATAGTTAGTTTAGAAGTCCAAATACCTCCATATTGTACTTCACACACTCTTTATTAACCAGTAGAATTGTAGTTTTTATTGTTAGTTTTGAAGCCCAAATACCTCCATATTGTACTTCACACACTCTTTATTATCCAGTAGAATTGTAGTTTTTGTTGTTAGTTTTTAAGTCCAAATACCTCCATATTGTACTTCACACAATCTTTATTAACCAGTAGAATTGTCGTTTTTTGACATTCCTCCTCTCCAAGATGTTATTGCTTGTATGCACTTTGTTTGTGCGTTTTAACACACTCAACATCATGCGCCTCGGCTCTGTAGTCACCGCCACACAGCGGGGATTCAGATGAAAGGACGGTACCGGTACTTTTCAAAGGCAGTATAGTACCGATTTCAATCAATTAGTATCGCGGTACTTTATTATACCGAACAACCCTAACAGAACCATATATTTTTAGGCTGAATATAAGGAGGATGAGCAATACGTTTTAGTGGAACACAATGCATCATGTAGCAGTATTGCTAAGTGTTAAACAAGAAATACAAGCTACGAACATAATAAAACAATCTCTTACTGTGCAATGTCTGCTCTCACTGTGACGATGACTGATAGGATGTTCATATCTTACCGCTTAGGTGTAGCCTAGTGGTTAGAGTGGCCGCCCTGAGCTCGGTAGGTTGGGAGTTCCAACCCCGGCCGAGTCATACCAAACACTATAAAAATGGGACCCATTACCTCCCTGCAGGGGGTGATCAAGGGTGATGGGTCAAATGCAGAGAATAATTTCGCCACACCTATTGTGTGTGTGACAATCATTGGTACTTTAACTTTAATTCATCATAATAATCCACACGAAGCGGTTTAAATCTCCGGGTATAAATTGAATGTCACAGATGAACAACTTCCAGATGTATGGCTAAATCCTCCTATTATCCAGATGAGAGGCATGATTTATAATGTAGAGTAACTTTGCAGCAGCGGCAGGACATCGGCCGTCTCACAGTACAGCAGCACAAGCGAGTTACCTCTCAGTTATCAATACGCCGCTATCTATTGTCAGTATTTGTAATAACGCCGTTATATAATACATAATTACTTTTACTAGTAATGACATATTTAATTCATTATTTTTGGGTCTGTTAAAACGCCGTTAGCGGTAGCTTGATGTAACGTGGCACGCGACTTTTGATGTGGTTTTGTGTCAACACTAAGACGGCGTCATAAGTGCAGCAAGTTCATTGCAGGGAAATATCTTTTTACTGGTTAAAGCAACAAGCAGTATCGCACTAAAATTCACTTTTAATCAAACAGGATCATCACATCACACCTTGACACAGCAGACGACGACATGCACACACGTACACCATGAGAATAATGGACAACACGTCAATGATTGAAGTGACAAACTTGCCATCCAAACAATACCCCGTTTGTTGACAAGAAGATATGACAGCCATCGGAACACATTTAATCTCTTTATTAACCAGAGGTAACACGATCCGGTGAAAAGATGTAAAAGAGCCGACACACTGCCGCTAGATGATGTCATTGCCTAATTAGCATAATTTATGGCAATGGACGATGTAGGAGAGGCGTGTCCTCTCAGCACTGACATGATGAGTTAGCTAGCGAGATGTTCAACTTTTGTCACACACACACACACACACACACACTCACGCACACACACACACACACACACACACACACACACACACACACACACACACACACACACACACACACACACACACACACACAGACGACGGGGCGACATAGCTCGGTTGGTAGAGTGGCCGTGCCAGCAACTTGAGGGTTCCAGGTTCGATTCCCGCTTCCGCCATCCTAGTCACTTCCGTTGTGTCCTTGGGCAAGACACTTTACCCACCTGCTCCCAGTGCCACCCACACTGGTTTAAATGTAACTTAGATATTGGGTTTCACTAGGTAAAAGCGCTTTGAGTCACTAGAGAAAAGCGCTATATAGATATAATTCACTTCACTTCACTTCACGATTTCAAGGTAAATAAGTGGCTGAGGCTGTGTATAGTTGGCAAATCAAATGAGGTTATTTATTTAAGTGTGACGGTAAAGAAACATTTGCATTTCAACTTCCGGTCGAAACTTCCGGCTAGGAACTGGTAAATGACGACCTCCCCCACTACAAATGGAACGCACCATGAAAGTCCAGACGACAAATGCTTTGCGCATGCGCGCACCGCTGTATTCCCTCCCTGTTGATGCCGCTCTCGCCTCGGTCTCCAAGACGCCAACAAGTCTCCAAGTGTGGAAGAAGTCGCTAGGCTTTTCGCTAGCAGCTGTTGACCAAAGAAAAGTAGCCGAGAGGATTGGAAAGTCGCCGAGTTGGCAACACTGAAAACAAAGCTCTGTTGAAAACCCTCGATGATGTCACACGTCACTAGGCAACAGGCCCCGCCTTTTAAAAGCACACACGCACGCTGTGCCCTAATATGAAACATCTCTCAACTGCATATGCCAGATATTTTTTTAAAGTATTAATTACTTTCCCATTTACTTTTACTAAAGAGTAATTTTGTTGGTAATTGACGTTATACCATTGCTGGTTTTACGAGCAAAGGAGCATGTTTGGCAGCGAACACACACAGAGTACTTACAAGCAGACACGGTGTATAGACAGGAAAAGGGAGAATGGACGCATTTTGGCATAAAAAGTAAAGATAAAGGTGAAGTTATAACACTGAAACACCCTCAGGAAGAGGTGCTTTAAGACATGGCTAGCTAGCTAGCAGCTAATGTGCAATTGGCAGCGACAAATAAAGTAAGTTTCTTACAAGTACCATTATCACTGAAGGACGAGGAATAGCTAAACATGCTTCACTACACACCGTAGGAAGATACAATAACTCACCGGCGTCACATTGTAAACAAAAGCTAGCGCCCCTAAATGTAAACAAATGCCATGGGTGGATCTACACCTGACATCCACTGTAATGATACCAAGTACAAGAGCGTATGTAGTCGATACTACCATGATTACATCGATATTTTTTAGCATCACAAAATCTTTTTTCCTTTTTTAAAAATGCATATTATGTTTATAAACTCAGTAAATACATCCCTGGACACATGAGGACTTTGAATATGACCAATGTATGATCCTGTAACGACGTGGTATCGGATCGATACCTAAATGTATGGTATCATCCTAAACTAATGTAAAGTATCAAAGAAGAGAAGAATAAGTGATTATTACATTTTAACAGAAGTGTAGATAGAACATGTTAAAACAGAAAATAAGCAGATATTAACAGTAAATGAACAAGTAGATTAATAATCCATTTTTACAAATGAGCTATTTAGCTATAATCTGGTACAGAACATATCTGTCTTTGAGCTTAATGTTTCTGTGCATTGTCCCTTCAAATAAAGACTAAACTAAACTAAACTAATGTAGTGATCAACCGACATCACAGCGGTCCATGGAGCGAGTGACATCCCAAAACTGCAAGGGCCATACAAGTTTACAAGTGTAGATAGAACATGTTAAATCAGAAAATAAGCATATATTAACAGTAAATGAACAAGTATATTAATAATCAATTTTTACAGTTTGTCTTTTATAATGTAGACAAAATAATAGGTTGATAAATGACACAATATGTTACTGCATACGTCAGCAGACTAATTAGGAGTCTTTGTTTGTTTACTTACTACTAAAAGACAAGTTGTCTAGTATGTTCACTATTTTATTTAAGGACTACATTACAATAATAAACATATGTTTCATGTACCCTAAGATATTTTGTTACAATAAAGACAATAATGACATTTTTTGTGGTCCCCTTTATTTAGAAGAGTATCAAAATACATTTTGGTACCGGTACCAAAATGTTGGTATGGGTACAACCCTAGTAGTGACCATAGCAGCATTAATCCAATCATTACGACCCAGGCATGTAATATACCAGGGGTTTTGAAACAGGAGTTTAGAGATTGTCTTTATGTCTGGTATTAAAAAAGGTATTTTCCTGCATGTAAATGGATGATTTCCCCCATGATCATGATCAGTGAAAGACATGTATTTTCCCGTGCTTGTACAAGTGATGTCCTCTCAGTCTTGATCGTGACCACAAAGCTCTCACATTCATTGATTGAATGATTTGACTGTGATCCACTCAGCACCCTTCAATAATTCAGACCGTGCTGCTATCAGCAATTCAATAAAGAATGACTTTTATGTCCTGATCAAACATTTTCTCACTCAAAGAACAAAACGACATGATGAAAAATTTCACTTTTTTTGTTTTCATTTGCTGGTTGAAAGAGTGGATTTGGACTGTGCAATATTAGACGACTGGTGTTTGTGAAAGAGGACACAGTCATGGCCTGTCTGCTCCTCTCCCCTGCAGGACGGGCTGGTTCGGGACAGTTCTGGAATACGGAGCAGAGAGGAAGATCAGCCGCCACAGTGTGCTGTCAGCCTCTGTCAGTGTGGGCGTCCCTCAGGGAGTCACCCTGAAGATCAAGTAACATCTGACACATGGCTCCCTTGCTGGCCCTGCAGGACGCTCTAATGTGGTGTGTTTGCGTGGCAGGTTGGCACGTGCCAGTCAGACCTACTTGTTCCCGCTGCACCTGACGGACCAGGTGCTGCCCAGTGCCGTCTTCTATGCTACGGTGGGACCGCTGCTGGTGTACATGGCCGTCCACAAACTGCTCATCATCCCCTACACACAAGCGCAGAAAGAAGAGTCAGTACTTGTTTTGGTCTTCTCTCCCCACACATCACATGTACAACCTGAGGGTTTTTCTCCTCATACACTATAGTGCCAAAAGTATTTGACCACCTATCCAAATGATGAGAACTACGTGTCCGAATCACTTGGTGTATCAAATCAAGCACTTAGGCATGGAGACTGGTTCTACAAACATTTGTGAAAGAATGGGCCGCTCTCAGTGATTTCCAGCGTGGAACTGTCATAGGATGCCACCTGTGCAACAAATCCAGTCGTGAAATTTCCTCGCTCCTAAATATTCCAAAGTCACCTTTATTATAAGAAAAGTGAAGAGTTTGGGAACAACAGCAACTCAGCCACCAAGTGGTAGGCCACGTAAACTGACAGAGAGAAGTCAGCATAGTGCAAAGACTTTCTGCACAGTCAGTTGCTACAGAGCTCCAAACTTTATGTGACCTTCCAATTAGCCCACGTACAGTACGCAGAGAGCTTCATGGAATGGGTTTCCATGGCCGGGCAGCTGCATCTGAGCCATACATCACCAAGTCCAATGCAAAGCGTGGGATGCAGTGGTGTGAAACACGTCGCCACTAGACTCTAGAGCAGTGGTCGGAAACCTTTTTGGCTGAGAGAAAGCCAAATATTTTAAAATGTATTTCCGTGAGAGCCGTAGAATATTTTTTAACAATGAATACAACTAAATGTGTGCATTTTTAAGTAAGAACAACATTTTTAGAGTATAATGAGTCTCTTATTATTTTTAATAACAATGTTGTTCTGAAGCTAACCAATAATACATGAAATACTTCTTACCATTAATGCGACTTCTGGTGCTGCATGGTTTTGCTGATGGCTTTGTAGTCTGGTTGATTCGTGGTTATTTTTAACACTGTGATTACCAGCGGAATTATTCATTACTTATCGTGTTAAGCAGTGTCAGCTAAGATTGATCTGAGAGCCAGATGCAGTCATCAAAAGAGCCACATCTGGCTCTAGAGCCATAGGTTCCCTACCCCTGCTCTAGAGCAGTGGAGACGCCTTCTCTGGAGCGATGAATCACACTTTTTCGTCTGGCAATCTGATGGACCAGTCTGGGTTTGGAGGTTGCCAGCAGAACGGTACATTTTGGACTGCATTGTGTGAAATTTGGTGGAGGAGGAATTATGGTGTGGGGTTGTTTTTCAGGAGTTGGGCTTGGCCTCTTAGTACCAGTGAAAGGAACTTTGAATGGTCCAGGATACCAACACATTTGTTAGGATTTAATCAAGGAGGTGATCCCAGGATGCAGAGACTGGAGGCAAGGCTGATTTACAATATGTTAACAATTTAATACGAGTCCAAAAAGTGTAACAAAAGGAGATGGGGCAAAAATGCACACCATGAATATATAAACAAAAGCAGGTCCTTCAGTGGTCGGCAGGGGGAAAAGGCCAGGGCGCACTGAGCTCTACAAAAAGGTCCAACAAAATCCTCTTCACCTCAGGAAGGCAGGCAGGACGAAGTGAATCATGCGCATGCACGTGGAAGGTGCAGGAGACAATAATCGGCAGGGACCAGCTGTCGGTGACGAGCTTATATACTAGTGGGTGGAGATTAGTTGCAGGTGTGTCTCGCTGGGGACTAATTGACTGAAGAAAGAAAACAGACAACAAAAAAGAGAAGGCAGGGAAATGACAAAATGCAACAACATTTTGGACAATTCCATGCTCCCAACCTTGTGGGAACAGTTTGGAGCGGGCCCCTTCCTCTTCCAACATGACTGCGCACCAGTGCACAAAGCAAGGTCCATAAAGACATGGATGACAGAGTCTGGTGTGGATGAACCTCACTGGCCTGCACAGAGTCCTGACGTTAACCCGATAGAACACCTTTGGGATGAATTAGAATGGAGACTGAGAGCCAGGCTTTCTCCACCAACATCAGTGTGTGACCTCACCAATGCGCTTTTGGAAGAATGGTGGAAAATTGCTCTAAACACACTCTGCAACCTTGTGGACAGCCTTTCCAGAAGAGTTGAAGCTGTGATAGCTGCAAAAGGTGGACCCACATCATATTGAACTCTATGGGTTAGGAATGGGATGGCACTTCAAGTTCATGTCTGAGTCAAGGCAGGTGGCAATATAGTGCGTATGTATATATATATATATATATATATATATATATATATATATATATATATATATATATATATATATATATATATATATATATGTATATATATATGTATGTGTGGGAAAAAAAATCACAAGACTATTTCATCTCTACAGGCCTGTTTCATGAGGGGGGGTACCCTCAATCATCAGGAGATTTTAATGGGAGCATTCACATACCATGGTTTATATAGGGCACAGAGTGGGTGGATACAGGCTGGCGTAGGGGCGTGGTGATTGGCTCATGTGTTACCTAGGAGGTGTTTCCGTCTGTGGCGGCATGCTGTTACAATTTTGCTGCGCTTGTTGAGGGATGACAGGTCTGGACGGTAAATAATAAACAGTTTCTCTTACAAGCATAGGTTGCATCTTTTATTACCACTATTGTAAGGTGTGCTGGATGCAAGAATTTGCCATGTTATTGAATATTCAACATTATTGTCTTTGAGGTCCCAAATGTGTTTGCTGAGTTCTGTGGTATTCCGCAGGTTTTGGTTCCTGAAAGAAGCCTTGTGATTGTTCCATCTGGTTTTGAATTCTCCCTCGGTTAATCCTACATATGTGTCGGATGTGTTAATGTCCTTGCGTATTACCTTAGATTGGTAGACAACTGATGTTTGTAAGCACCCCCCGTTGAGAGGGCAATCAGGTTTCTTTCGACAGTTACAGCCTTTGTTGGTTTTGGAGTCGCTCTGTCCGGGGGCCGACGGCTCATTTGCAATTGTTTTGTTGTGGTTTGAGATGATTTGTCGTATATTGTTCATACAGCTGTAGCTCAATTTAATGTTATTCTTGTTGAATACTTTTCTTAGGGTGTTGTCTTTGGGAAAGTGTTTGTCAATCAGATTGAGGAATTTGTGTCCAATGTTAGTTGAGACGTTTTTGCTGTATAGGGGGTTGTACCAGATGATGTCGTTTCGTTTTCTGTTCTTTTTTGGCTGGTTTCCTGGCGTGGGTTCATAGGTGAGGCTGAAATTGTATCCGCTTTCATCAAGGGCTTTTTGGTACGGGGGGGTTGCTTGGTCAAATTCAGCTTTGCTAGATGACAGCATCGATAGCCTTTTATTAATTCCGGTAGGTATTCTTTTCGTGGTGGTGGGTGGGTGGTTGCTGTCATGGTGCACGTATTGGAGTGTTGTGTTGGGTTTCGTGAATGGTTGGTAGCTGTTATTTCTCAGGTTGAAAGTGACGTCAAGGAAGTTGACGGTTTGCTTGTTGGCTTCAATCGTGATCTGTAGGCCGTTCTCTTTGAAAATTTGGCATATGCGCTTCTTGGTATTCTCGCTGCTCCTTGGCGAGGCGCGACACACTGCCAGTCCGTCATCACGGTAAATACCAAGGTTCAGATTGAGGCTAGCGAGCTGGGAGAGGAGGAAACTCCCAACGAGTTCACACGTTTCTGCTCCGTCAAAACTTCCCATAGTGACGTCAAATGTTGCATTGTTCTTTTTTTGCCATGGTGTACTGTTGTGGATGAGAATGGAGTTTTTTGCGTGGATGATGATGTTTCTTTCGTTGCCTGTGATTGAGTCGTAGTCTGAGGCGAAGTCTAGTGCTTGAGTCAGTAGGTCTTGCGTGATGGAAGGGTAAAATTCTTCGATATCAAAGGAGATAAAGTTGTGCTGTTGTTTGTCTTGGATGTTGTTGAACCATTTGATTACTGCTGCTGTATTTCTCCATTGGTTGAGTGGTGTTTTGTCCTTGATTTTTGTGTTGACTCTGTCCAGGATTATTTTGCTGATTTTTCCTATTTCAGATTTAGTTGGGTTTATTATTGTGCCCTATATAAACCATGGTATGTGAATGCTCCCATTAAAATCTCCTGATGATTGAAGGTACCCCCCCTCATGAAACAGGCCTGTAGAGATGAAATAGTCTTGTGATTTTTTTCCCCACACATACATATATTGCGCTCTACTACGGTATCGAGCACTATTTTTTGGATAACCTTATTAAGACATATATATATATATATATATATATATATATATATATATATATATATATATATATATATATATATATATATACATATATATACATATATATATATATATATATAAATAAACACATACATATATATATATGCATACACATATATACATACACATATATACATATATATATATATATATATATATATATATACATATATACATACACATATATACATATATATATATATATATATACATACACATATATACATACACATATACCCATACTTACTGTATAGTTTGCGAGATACAGTACTAATATACAAAAAAAAAAAAAACGCCTTTATGATGGATTTCTTTAGATTTTTAAAACAAATAATAATTTTTAGAAAAAAGAAATTGCAATAGATGGATGGATAGATACTGCGTGTGTGTGTGTATATATATATATATATATATATATATATATATATATATATATATATTATACACATATATACATATGTATATTTATATATAATTAATAACAAATGTTTCTTAACTAAACTGTCAATAGTAGCTTCACCACTTGAGTCCGAATTTTTGCGCTGAAGAAGCCTGACTTCTTCTGTTTGATATTGTCGTTACTGTCACAAGTGGTGGAAAGGTGTATTACAACCCATACGGCCTGAAACTGAATTTATTTTGGCGGCCTTCTCGGGGGCGCTCGGCCCTATGGTTAAGAAAGACTGGCTTACAATGAATTAAATGTTGATGAATGCCTTTAACTTCTATCAATTACAGTAATTATACTCAGCTTGACAAGCTTACTGTTAATCACCAAGGTTACTTTGTTTACGGCCTCATTGGCTAGGTTTGCTTTGGGCCCCCAAATGAGGAAATAGGCCCCTTGTGTGTAATAATACTGGATCATCATTGCAATGTGTGTTCAACTTACCTTGTTTGTCATAACACTGGATCATCATTGCAAGGTGTGATCAACTTATCTTGTGTGTAATAATACTGGATTATCATTGCAATGTGTGATCAACTTACCTTGTTTGTAATAATACGGGATCATCATTGCAATGTGTGATCAACTTATCTTGTGTGTTAATAATACTGGATCATCCTCTGCTTCCCAGAGAGCTGGAGCTGCAGAGGAAGAGCTCGGCCACAGACATCGCCAAGAAGAAGCAGGAGGCGGAGTCTGCTGTGAGTCGAGCACGCCATCTTTTTTCACACTTCTTGCTTCTGTCACCCATTATCCACCAAATGTCCTCCTGTCTCCTCTATTCTTTGTTCCTCATGAAGGTCCTGCTGATGCAGGAATCTGTGAGGAGGATCATAGAGGCAGAAGAATCCAAGATGGGTGAGAAAACAGACTCTAGTTTTCAAACCATAAGGCGCAACGGATTATAAGGCGCATTGTCGATAAACGGGTCTATTCGGGTCCATTTTCATACAAAAAGTGCACCAGATTATAAAGCACATTGTCGATGAACGGGTCTGTTTGGGGCTATTTTCATACAGAGGGCGCACCAGATTATAAAACGCATTGTCGATAAATGGGTCTATTTTCATACATAATGCGCCCCAGGTTATAAGGTACGTTTGTTGATGAAGGGGTGGGTCTATTTTCATACAAAAGGCGCACCAGATTATAAAGCGCATTGTTCATGAATGGATCTATTCAGATCTGTTTTCATACAAAAGGCGCACCGGATTATACAGCGCATTGTCGATGAACGTGTCTATTTTCATACATAAAGTGCACCAGATTATAAAGTGCATTGTCGATAAATGGGTCTATTTTCATACATAATGCGCACCAGGTTATAAGGCACGTTGTTGATGAACGGGTAGGTCTATTTTCATACAAAAGGCGCACCAGATTGTAAGGCGCGTTGTCGTTAAATGGGTCTATATAGGTCTATTTTCATACAAGAGGCGCACCAGATTATAAAGCGCATTGTTGAACGGGTCTATTCGGGGTTATTTTCATACATAAG
>NC_084570.2:35169160-35189160 GCF_033978685.3 Nerophis lumbriciformis | reverse complement strand
CTTTATTACTAAAACCGGGCAAAGTAGATTCTGATTGTAGTTCTTACCGTCCCATCTCTCTCTTAAACGCTGATTATAAGATTTTAGCTAAAGTACTGGCCCTTCGCCTTGAATCAATTTTACCAAACATCATATCACCTGACCAAACTGGGTTTATGAAAAACCGGCAATCTTTTTCCAACATTCGTTGCCTTCTTAATATTATTTTTTCTCCAGCACCCGAGGAGACGCCAGAAGTGGTGGTCTCTTTGGATGCGGAGAAAGCTTTCGACAGGGTGGAGTGGGGATATTTATTGGAGGTCTTAAAGAGGTTCAACATTGGGTCCATATATATACAGTGGCCTAGTGGTTAGAGTGTCCGTCCTGAGATCGGTAGGTTGGGAGTTCAAATCTCGGCCGAGTCATACCAAAGACTATAAAAAATGGGACCCATTACCTCCCTGCTTGGCACTCAGCATCAAGGGTTGGAATTGGGGGTTAAATCACCAAAATGATTCCCGGGCGCAGCCACCGCTGCTGCCCACTGCTCCCCTCACCTCCCAGGGGGTGATCAAGGGTGATGGGTCAAATGCAGAGAATAATTTCGCCACACCTAGTGTGTGTGTGACAATCATTGGTACTTTAACTTTAACTTTATATCTTGGATAGCACTTCTATACTCTTCTCCTAGGGCTGCCGTAAGCACAAATGGGATGTTATCCCAATTTTTCACACTTGGCAGAGGTACACGCCAGGGGTGCCCTCTAAGCCCATTGTTATTCGTTACTGCAATCGAACCCTTGTCCATTGCCCTTAAATCGGCTGGTATCAGTAAAGGAATCCATAGATGCGGTCTAGAACACACACATTCTCTATACGCGGATGATTTACTATTGTTTATATCTGATCCAATCTCTACTATTCCAAAGATGATTGAATTGCTAAACAATTTTGGATCATTCTCTGGCTATAAATTGAATTTCGCTAAGAGTGAATGTTTCCCTGTGAATAATTTGGCCCTTGAGATCCCTGATGGATATTTCCTATTTAAGATGTCCAGGAACAGCTTCAAATACTTAGGTATACATATTTGTCGTAAGCTACCAGCTCTCTACAAGGACAATTTTCCACCTCTAATCGACAAACTTAAATTAGATTTGGAAAGGTGGAATGATTTACACATAACTATAGCTGGCAGGGTAAACTGCGTCAAAATGAATGTGCTTCCTCGATTTGTGTATCTGTTTCAATGTTTGCCTATCTTTTTACCCAATTCATTTTTTTGCATAATAAACAAACTAATTTCATCCTTTATATGGAAAGGCAAGACTCCCAGGATTAGGAGAGAGTTCCTGCAAAGGCATAGGTTCGTAGGTGGTTTATCACTCCCTAATCTAAAATACTACTATTGGGCAGCTAACATACACAAAGTGACTCTCTGGATCCCAGAACGGCGTGGCGCAGTGGGAGAGTGGCCGTGCGCAACCCGAGGGTCCCTGGTTCAATCCCCACCTAGTACCAACCTCGTCATGTCCGTTGTGTCCTGAGCAAGACACTTCACCCTTGCTCCTGATGGGTGCTGGTTAGCGCCTTGCATGGCAGCTCCCTCCATCAGTGTGTGAATGTGTGTGTGAATGGGTAAATGTGGAAGTAGTGTCAAAGCGCTTTGAGTACCTTAAAGGTAGAAAAGCGCTATACAAGTACAACCCATTTATTTATTTATTTATTTATAACCTGAATTAATCTGGTGCAAGTCTGAAGCTAGTTTCTGTTCTACCTCTCTCTTGGATCTGCTTACATCAAAATTACCTTATCGACCATCCCAATTTACTTGTAGTCCAATTGTCATTTCTACCCTTAAAATCTGGTCTCAATTTAGAAACACTTTCGGCATGCAGGGCTTATGCAACCACAGCCCCATTCATAATAACCACCTCTTCCTCCCTCCCAGCACAGATGTAGCGTTTTCTCTATGGAAGCAGTCAAGCCTTAGCAGGCTAAAGGACTTATATATTGGTGATGTCTTCGCCAGTTTCAGTGAACTGTGTGAAAAATTTGACCTACCAAAATCTCACCTATTTCGATACTTTCAGGTTCGTAATTTTGTTAAATCAAATAGTCTCTCTTTCCCTAATACTCCACCTAATTCGCTAATTGACTCAATTTTAGATATTCCCACAAATCAGAAAGGCCTAATCTCCAAAATCTACATCTTAATATCCCAGTTTGGTAAAACGTCTCTTGATAAAATCAGAGGGAATTGGGAAGAAGAGCTTGGCAGATCTATAGACGATGGAGATTGGGATTCTGCCTTAACCCGAATTAATAACAGTACATCCTGTTCAAGGCTTAATTTAATACAATTTAAGGTTGTCCATCGTATTTATTTCACTAATTCCAAACTCTCCAAAATATACCCCAATATCTCGGATACTTGTAACAGATGTTACATGTCACCTGCAAACATGACGCACATGTTTTGGTCTTGTCCCCATTTGCTGGATTATTGGACAACTATTTTCAAACACCTTGCTAAGGCATTGGATTTAAATCTGACACCATGTGCAGAAATGCCTATTTTTGGGACGGTATCAGATCCCCAAATAAGGAGAAAATGTAAGGATAGTATCGCCTTTGCATCCTTATTAGCACGTAGGAGAATTTTGCTGGAGTGGAAGTCACCAGTCTGCCCCAAAGCCTCCTTATGGCTTAAAGACCTTATGATGTATTTAGATCTGGAGAAAATAAAGTTCAATCTTAGGAGGGCACCTGGGAAGTTTTATTCTGTTTGGGGCTGTGTGGTTGACTACATAGCTAAATTAGAGACGCTACAGGACACATGAAAAGTTCACCTTTCATAAACCAGCTTCCTTTTTGTTTTTTTGTTTTTTATTTATATTTATTCTGGGTGTATATTTACTATCTGCCTATGTTGAGAAGAAAGTGATGTACTAATTATTTTCCATTTGTGACTGTACCTTTAACTTACTGTATGTAGGACCTGGGGGGGGGGTGTTATGTGTGTATGGGCAATGTGTTGGGTTGCTGTTCTTGGAAGTGGGTGGGAAAAAAGGGGAAAATGTGACTACTGTTCTATTGTATATTGTAATACCTGTCAAACTTAATAAAAACATTTATAAAAAAAATATATATATTTATATATATATATATATATATATGTGTATATGTATATGTATATATATATATATGTATGTATTGATGTATATATATATATATACACACACATAAACTGTAAATATATAAAGTAAGTAAGTACCAGTGATTGTCACACAAACACTAGGTGTGGTGAAATTTGTCCTCTGCATTTAACCCATCCCCTTGTTCACCCCCTGGTAGGTGAGGGGAGCAGTGGGCAGCAGCTGTGGCCACGCCCTGGAATCATTTTTGGTGATTTAACCCCCAATTCCAACCCTTGATGCTGAGTGCTAAGCAGGGAGGTAATGGGTCCCATTTTTATATTCTTTGGTATGACTCGGCCGGGGTTTGAACTCACAACCTACCAATCTCAGGGCGGACACTCTAACCGCGAGGCCACTGAGTAGGTATACATATATATATATATATATATATATATATATATATATATATATATATATATATATCCATCCATCCATCCATCCATTTTCTACCGCTTATTCCCTTTAGGGTCGCGGGGGGCGCTGGAGCCTATCTCAGCTACAATCGGGCGGAAGGCGGCGTACACCCTGGACAAGTCGCCACCTCATCGCAGGGCTATATATATATATATATATATATATATATATATATATATATATATATATATATATATATATACACACACACACACAATACAGTAATACCTCAACTTAGAAGCTTTATTGGGTCTGTGATGGAGCACTTAACTATAAACATTTAAACCATTTAATAGGTAGTATATATATATATATATATATATATATGTATATATATATATATATACAGGTAAAAGCCAGTAAATTTGAATATTTTGAAAAACTTGATTTATTTCAGTAATTGCATTCAAAAGGTGTAACTTGTACATTATATGTATTCATTGCACACAGACTGATGCATTCAAATGTTTATTTCATTTAATTTTGATGATTTGAAGTGGCAACAAATGAAAATCCAAAATTCCGTGTGTCACAAAATTAGAATATTACTTAAGGCTAATACAAAAAAGGGATTTTTAGAAATGTTGGCCAACTGAAAAGTATGAAAATGAAAAATATGAGCATGTACAATACTCAATACTTGGTTGGAGCTCCTTTTGCCTCAATTACTGCGTTAATGCGGCGTGGCATGGAGTCGATGAGTTTCTGGCACTGCTCAGGTGTTATGAGAGCCCAGGTTGCTCTGATAGTGGCCTTCAACTCTTCTGCGTTTTTGGGTCTGGCATTCTGCATCTTCCTTTTCACAATACCCCACAGATTTTCTATGGGGCTAAGGTCAGGGGAGTTGGCGGGCCAATTTAGAACAGAAATACCATGGTCCGTAAACCAGGCACGGGTAGATTTTGCGCTGTGTGCAGGCGCCAAGTCCTGTTGGAACTTGAAATCTCCATCTCCATAGAGCAGGTCAGCAGCAGGAAGCATGAAGTGCTCTAAAACTTGCTGGTAGACGGCTGCGTTGACCCTGGATCTCAGGAAAGAGAGTGGACCAACACCAGCAGATGACATGGCACCCCAAACCATCACTGATGGTGGAAACTTTACACTAGACTTCAGGCAACGTGGATCCTGTGCCTCTCCTGTCTTCCTCCAGACTCTGGGACCTCGATTTCCAAAGGAAATGCAAAATTTGCATGGTTGGGTGATGGTTTGGGGTGCCATGTCATCTGCTGGTGTCGGTCCACTGTGTTTCCTGAGATCCAGGGTCAACGCAGCCGTCTACCAGCAAGTTTTAGAGCACTTCATGCTTCCTGCTGCTGACCTGCTCTATGAAGATGGAGATTTCAAGTTCCAACAGGACTTGGCGCCTGCACACAGCGCAAAATCTACCCGTGCCTGGTTTACGGACCATGGTATTTCTGTTCTAAATTGGCCCGCCAACTCCCCTGACCTTAGCCCCATAGAAAATCTGTGGGGTATTGTGAAAAGGAAGATGCAGAATGCCAAACCCAAAAACGCAGAAGAGTTGAAGGCCACTATCAGAGCAACCTGGGCTCTCATAACACCCGAGCAGTGCCAGAAACTCATCGACTCCATGCCACGCCGCATTAACGCAGTAATTGAGGCAAAAGGAGCTCCAACCAAGTATTGAGTATTGTACATGCTCATATTTTTCATTTTCATACTTTTCAGTTGGCCAACATTTCTAAAAATCCCTTTTTTGTATTAGCCTTAAGTAATATTCTAATTTTGTGACACACGGAATTTTGGATTTTCATTTGTTGCCACTTCAAATCATCAAAATTAAATGAAATAAACATTTGAATGCATCAGTCTGTGTGCAATGAATAAATATAATGTACAAGTTACACCTTTTGAATGCAATTACTGAAATAAATCAAGTTTTTCAAAATATTCTAATTTACTGGCTTTTACCTGTGTGTATATATATATATATATATATATATATATATATATATATATATATATATAAAATACGAATCTTGATTCATTGAAAAATGTATGTTTTGACCCATGTTGAAACACTCCTGTTTTGCCATGTGAGAGAATGTGACGTGAGAGTTGGATGCTCCTCCCAGAACGAGAAGATGAAGTCACTGCCATCTTTTCTTTTTGTCCCCTCAGCTCACAGGATTGAAGCGGAGTCATAGGAACTGGAGCGTGCAATCAAGGAACATTTCAACAGACTTTTGGAGCTTCCTGTGTAGGACAGTATCAGCCTACTCTCCCTCACGGGCCCACTCCCAGACCTTCTGCTGCGATGTTGTACCTCCTGAAGGAGGACCTGGTGGATCCTCATCCTCATCCTGTTATAGTTCTGCTGCGATGTTGTACCTCCTGAAGGAGGACCTGGTGGGATCTTCATCCTCATCCTCATCCTCATCTTCTCATAGTTCCAGCAACCATGCAAGGAAAGGTGCTGTTTTACCTCATCTTCTTGTGGACTTCATCCTATGTGTGGTCTTCATATAAAATACTTGTCCTTAGTTTTCTGGGGTTTGACTTAACTGCCATGGAACTGCAATGTGGATCCATGAAAGGGAAGTGACATCATCGCCATTTCCTGCTATTGTTTTCAGGAACTGCTCAGACCCTTCCATCCAGAATGGTTTTCAAAAGGTAATAATGGATTAGATTTATGTAACGCTTTGCTCTTCACAGACAACTGCTCATTCATTCACACGTTGATGGTGCAGAGCTACATTTGCTGCCCTGGGCTAGACTGGGAATGAACAATGCAAATACTTCTTCACATTTAAGAATACCAACATGACTTTATGGCTGCCACAGTAGGATCTCAACTTACGTGACAGAGCTCTTTACTCAAAACACTTGTATCTCAAATCAACGTCTCCCATTGGAATCAATTTAATTGGTGCTTAACCCCACCAAAACAGCACAATTTGACTATGTAACTTCCTTTTTAAAAAATGCATGTATAATATTTATTGTATAAAAACAAAACAATAGGATGTACTACTAACAACTACAGTAGTTTTATGAAGTAATGAAATACTATTTTCTCCAGGCTACAGAGTGCACAAATATTTAAGCCGCACCCAAATTTTAGAAGATAAAAATATTTTACATATATTAAATGCACCAGATTATAAACCGCAGATTTTGTAAATGTTTATTTACATACCTTAATAGTTTCCAAACGGTGCTTGTCACACGGCAGTAAAACGGATGATCAAACAAAACAGAAGTCATCGTCATGGACCCACTAGCTCGCCAATCGGCTAAACACACTCAATAACTCCACGGTGGCGTTTTGGTGAGTTCACGAAACTGAAACAATACAACAAGAATGCCATTGTAAGTTAATAATCCTAACACAGACACTTGTAAACCTGTTAGCTAATGCTAATGACGCTCGCTTCATTACGTTACGAAAGCACGTACAAATATGCATGAAAACACTCCTACAGACATCACACGTGGGACTGTTAAGTAAGTAAGAATTGTTTTAGTTATATTGTAAAACTGACAAATGTTGCTTACAGTGACAAATGAAGAATCCTTTTCGAGCAGAAACACTATGGACGATTTTTAACCGGCAGCACCTGCAGTGAGCGATCTCGTCCAAAAGATGGCGCCGTAGCACAAACAACAACACACCTTTTCAGTGTCTCCGCGGGTATAATGTGAAAACTATTTGTTGAACATTGTGGCCCGTTAGCAAAGAAAAATCCATAAATTAGCCGCAGTGTTTTATAAGGGTGGGAAAAAAGTAGTCTGAAAAATGTGAAGTGAAGTGAAGTGAATTATATTTATATAGCGCTTTTCTCTAGTGACTCAAAGCGCTTTTACAAAGTGAAACCCAATATCTAAGTTACATTTAAACCAGTGTGGGTGGCACTGGGAGCAGGTGGGTAAAGTGTCTTGCCCAAGGACACAACGGCAATGACTAGGATGGCGGAAGCAGGGATTGAACCTGAAACCCTCTAGTTGCTGGCCCGCCAACCGAGCTATACCGCACCAAAATACAGTAACAATGTTCAGAATTTATTTACCAGCTCCTTCTCCGTCAAACACACCTTCTGCAGCCTTTCCATATTGTCATGGATAAATGTCCACCGTTTAGATTTAAACATTCTTAGCTGGCTCGGTGTAGACTCGCCGTGATACGCTCAAATGACTTCGTTGAGTCAGCGACGCGCTCGATCATTTATTTATTTCTTTAATGTAATTCTTCTTCCTTCCCATGCTTGGAAAAACAAAGTCATGTCGATATTCTCGCTCTAAGTAGTAGTAAGAAGTAACCATAACGCAACCAGTAAGAAGTAACCATAATGCAGCGAGTAAGAAGTAACCATAACGCAGCGACCACTTCCTGTCAGCCAATCCACCCAGATGTGACCACTTCCTGTCAGCCAATCCACCCAGATGTGACCACTTCCTGTCTGCTAATCAACCCAGATGTGACCACTTCCTGTCAGCCAATCAACCCAGATATGACCACTTCCTGTCAGCCAATCAACAGAGATGTGACCACTTCCTGTCTGCTAATCAACCCAGATGTGACTACTTCCTATCAGCCAATCAAACCAGATGTGACCACTTCCTGTCAGCCAATCAACCCAGATGTGACCACTTCCTGTCAGCCAATCAACCCAGATGTGACCACTTCCTGTCTGCTAATCAACCCAGATGTGACCACTTCCTGTCAGCTAATCAACCCAGCACTTCCTGTCAGCTAATCAACGCAGATGTGACCACTTCCTGTCAGCCAATCAACCCAGATGTGACCACTTCCTGTCAGCTAAAACATGTTGTCAGTAAAACCCATCCATCCATCCATTTTCTTCTGTTTAAGATTGTTTTGTTCCAAAGGTGAGTGAGTACACAGCAGAAAAGTAAATATACTTTCTGAAAGTGTTAAAAACCAAACATTTACTTTGTCATTTGTCTTTCTGTATTTCATTCCATGTCGGTACCCAGTAAATAGTTCTTTTATAACTGCACCTGGAAATTGTTACCTTCTTTGGCATAAACCGTGTTATTTCCCTGCTGTGCTTTTATTTTGAAGGCTAGACTTTTTGGTTCAGTGGTTCTCAAACTGTTTTCACCAAGTAGCACCTCAGAAAAAAAAGTATTCTGCTTATTTGATGTGGGGTTGCGGGGGCAGCAGCCGAAGCAGAGAAGCCCAGACTTCCCTGAATATAGAAACGTACAACACTGTACTTTAGTCAAGTGATTCTTTGGCGTGCCACAGTTGGAGAATCACTGCTACACTATAGTTCAAGGATGTCCAACATTTGGCTCGAGGGCCATTTGCAGCCCGCAGCGAGTTTTTTTTAACACATTCTCAAAATACTATATATAAAAAAAGTGGCTTAAATAGCAAACAGGTTACATTTAACGAGCAAAACTTGAAATGTTGACGCTAACATTAACAGCCTTACAGGCTATTTTTTTTATCATTACTATTAAAAAATTATGAATCAAAATCAATTTAGTTATGAATTATTGATCTATTCAAGTCTCCAATTGCGTCACATCAAATATTTCATTTTGAAATATTTTTCGGGGAAAATTTATATTTTTATGTGTTTGCCATATAAACATAAAATGTACTTTGACAAAAAGGGCATAAAACAAACAAACTACAAAAACTACCTATATAATCAACAGGTCTTAAGTTGACATATGGGCTTAAGTGTTTAAAGTTAAACAAATATATATTTGTGTAATTTTTAGGAGTGAGGGCCTTTTGGATCCTTGAGAATTTTAGTGCATTCATTTTTCTAACTGTCATTGTTTAAAAAATAACAAATTAAAAATCTGTTTTAATGAATTATTTACATATTAAGGCTTCAATTTCTTAACATTAAAATATTCCACTTTTAATTTTTTAAGGGGAGGCATATTGCACTCTGTATTTTTGCAATAAAAAACAGGGTTTTGACAAAAAGGGCATCAAAATTTAAAAAAAATAACTTTATATTGTAGAAGTTGATCTAGAGATTCATGTGTATTTATTATTTTTGTTTTTTTTAATTATTCAATTAATTGTTTTTTTTTTATGACCAAGACACTTCCGGTCCCCCTGGACCAAACTGGAAGGAAATCCTAAAGGTTAAACAAACATGTACCGGTACATATTTTATTAGTTTTGAAAATGAAAAATATCAGAGTGTGGCCCTCAGTGGAAAAGGTTTGGTGTAGGAAGATGATTGCAGAAGTTACAATACATGACAACAACTGAACATTGTTTTATTAGAGGTGGTTTGTGAACAACAACTGGATACAACTCTTTATTCACAATATTTACAATTGTTTCATGGAAACAGCATTCACCTCAGTCTCCATAAAAGGGCAAAGGGCAGCCCAGGCTGCCAGAATCCACCAGTAACAAAACAGGTGAATATTTTGAGATTTAAATGAGGCCTTCAGGCTCTCCCAGTGATGTAGGAAAATATGACAACCTGGCAGATTATTGGCAACATCACCTGGAACTGTTTGTATTTGCCCTTATTCTGGATTTACACCTACACAAAAAAAGGTTCCATTTATATTGGGTTCCATCCATGAATCGAGGGTAATTAATTTAAAAACGGATGAAATTGGGACCGCAGGGAGTGGCAGGAACTTCAAATGAGTACACATGAGTGCGGTGGTGTTGATAAAAGTGCAATTTCAATGTTGATGTTAAAAAACAATAATGAGGGTTATGGCAAGCAGAAAATTGTCAAGTTGTTTTCACTAAAATACATGAAGTGTGTTTAATCCGATGGCGCTAACGTATGGCTTTAGTTCAACGACACACTAAATAGAGCCTACACCAGGGGTCCCCAAACTACAGCCCGCAGGCAGGATCCGAGCCACCAGCGTCCACAATCTGGCCCGCGGGAGGTCTCAAGTAAGTTTTGAGTTTTTAAATGTGTCCTGCGTAGCCACTAAGTTATTGTTGATGGAGATGATCTTACAGGGTCTGCTGTTGCAAAAGTGGGAGATTTCTCTTTTTGTACTTGAAGAAATATTTCTACATTTAGTGTTGAATGCAGGAGGGGATCGAAAGAAGAACAAATTGAAGAACACCACCAAAAATAAAGAGCAGGGAAGGGATTCATACGGCCCCATTGCTGGGTGGATCTCGTGCCAGAGTCTGCTGGAAATGATGGAAAGTGCCTCTCTATTAATAGTAACTGATGCTGTGGGCAAAGTTGGATTTGCCCCCAAACACATTTGAAGTTATTCAACACTCTACTGCCATCTGGCCACTGAAGTGGATAGTGCGCCCCCTCAATTTGTCACGTTTCATGTGTCAGGTGAACCATGACAAATGAGGCCATATGAATATCTTTCCTGCCATCTATCTATACATTATATTAATATATATATATATATATATTCATATATATATATGAATATTATATAAATATGTATATATATACATTATATATATACATACATATACATATATAGAGAGAGCATGCATATATATATATATACTCTATGTATTTATACATACACATACATATATGTGTGTGTGTGTATATATATATACATACTGTACATACATATATATATGTATATATATATATATATATATACACACACATATATATATATGTATATATATATATATATACACACATACATATATATATACATATGTATATATATACATATATATATATATACATATGTATATATATTATATATATATACATATACATATGTATATATATTATATATATATACACATATATATACATATATACATACGTATATATATATAATATATATATACATATATATTATATATATACATACATATATACATACATACATACATACATACATACATACATACATACATACATACATACATACATACATATATATATATATATATATATGTACACATATACACACATACATACATATACACATATACATACACAAAATATGCACCCCCTGCCAAATAGTTTTTACCCAATGTGCCCCCGAGTCAGAAAGTTTGGGGCCCACTGGCCCACACAAACTGCTAAATGAAGTTGTCCAAAGGTCAAGAAGCCACTAGAGCAACAATAAACATGTTCCACAGGTGAGTGATAAGATGAAGACTATGTTCCCACTCTCTTCTCACAAAAACATGATCATCTGCAGATGAAAAGCAGCAAAGCCCTGACATGAATATTCCAGTTAGTCTTGAATGAGCCCAGGAGTCCTTGTATCAATATATTGGTGTGTGGAAGTAAACGCTACATGAAGTCAAAGAAGTATTGTATCAATATATTGGTGTGTGGAAGTAAACGCTACAAAGAAGTATTGTGTGGACAAGGTAGGAAGACTTCTTGTCCTGCACTGACTTCAAGTGTCATCTTAATACTGGAGCTGCGTCAAAGCCTGGCTGGCTCCATCCAAACTGCCACTTGTGCACTTTCAGGTGAACACACCTGTCACCGGCCTGCTTTAACCAGTGCACACCCACACTACCCAGCATGCACTTGCAGTGTCCGTGAGAGCCAGTAGAATTACGCCATGTGGCAGACTGGGATTGAGTCTGCAGGTCCACAGGTAAAATAGTGATATAGTGGTTGCCAGGTCACTCTAGCAGGTGCTTCCGTGGACCGAAGCGAGAGCGGTGGGAGCGGCGGGCGTCCAGGCTCTCGTGGCTCTCCTGGCAGCTCTGGCACACGTACGTTTCCGGCACGTGGCTCTTGCGGATCTTGGCGCAGGACAGGTGGATCCAGGTGTTGCACTTGTTGCACTCGATCATGGCCCGGCCGGCGAAGGGCTTCATGCAGAAACACGTCACCAGGTCCCACGAGTCGTCGTCTGCAGGGACACGGACAATCACATTCCTATATTCATCTTACACTGGCCACACATACGACATGTCTGCCTTGTTTTAATGAATACGCTGGCCTACCACGCTACTTTATTTTAATGTTAGTCACAATAGTCAAATGTTTTCTGAGATAGTGAAAAAAAGCCATCGCCTTTTGCGGTTCAGTAGCTGAGCATCAATGCTCTCTTTTTATTTTTCTCAAAGGGTAAGTGCACTTTTTTGGAATGTTGCCAATATTGTGAAAGACGTGACCCAGGATTAGATTTTTTTAATGCATTCTAAATATGAAATAACTACCATCAAAAGTCAGCTTACAATGGAGCCTACAGGAGCCCTTATATTCTGCCTAGAAAACCCTTAAAAACACCCAAACACCTCCATTGTAAGCATACACAGCGCATTATTTTCAAAAACGCATCACAACGTTCGCTTTTTTTCCAATAACATTTACTCACTGCAGACTTTATGAGAGCCAACAAACATAATAAAACATCACTTACTGTACAATGTCTGCTGTCATTAGACTGCTAGGATGTTCATACATTCCTATTTAGATGAAGAATGTCTCGTAATCCTCGCCAAGAAAAATGGGGCGTCTTTTCGTGTCGTTCTCGCCATTTCCGAGTCTAAATTGGCTGTCAAAGTGTACCAGCTTGTCGGAATACGTCCTCATCCTTCTACTATCCAGGTGAGAGGCATGATTTATTATCTACAATAAAGTTTGACAAGCAAGGAAACGAGGGAGCAGCCAATGTCAACATTGGCAAACAGGAAGTGATCACGGTGCCGCTATAAATAGTCTGTCTGCGTTAGCACTTATAATAACAATATCACTAATACTTGGTTAATATTGTCGGCACTCTTTGGATGTTTTTTTATTGGGTTTTATGGACGGAATAGAGGACCTCTCATTGAGCTTTTATTTACGAGTTTGAATGCATTAAAAAAAAAATCCATCTGAGGTTGTGTCTTTCATAATGATTGTGAATTATAGGCAAAATTTTTAAAAAATTGTTTAAACCTGTTTAAAAGCATCACTTCAGTGATACAAATATACTTTTAGTCAGCGGGAAGTCTTTTGTAATAGTTTTAGTTTGATTTAGCGTCCATTCAAAAGCCTCTAGAGATAATTGTTAAGTTAGCATCGCTTCCAACACCGTCATCGTGACAGATTCACACTTTATTTATATTTTAACCAAACCTTCACCCAAAAGATATAATGAATACAAAATACTGTTGGTTTTTTTTAATAGATTTTGCCCATTTATTGTGCTTTATGTACTTTTTCAATTAACGCTACAGCAATTTTTAAGATCCTAACCACTTTTCCTATTTTTTTTTCATGCAAACTTTGGATATTATCTAGAATATAAACACATGACTATTAAATAGAGGTGTAAAAAAATATCGATTTTCAAATGAATCATGATTCTTATTTGTAACGATTCTTAATCGATTAAAACATATATATTTGTTTATCTGTCCTGTGCAGCCACTCAGACAAATCATATAGTTGATGTAGATGATCTATATCCACTGTACACATTTACTTTAGAAAAGATACTTCTCTTGTTGTCTTATTTGTATTTGAGTTTATTCATTTTTTAGGGTAGAATTTTATTTTAAAAAAAGTTTTCTTTTAAGTAATATAAACATTTATCAGGGCTGTTTATCTATTTTACGGTGGACTGTAGTTAATCATAGAACTGGCACCCAATGTTATTAAAAAAGTATTGATTTTGAATCGGGAATCGTTTTGAATTGAGAATTGATTCTGAATTAAATCGTGTGGTGCCCAAAGATTCACAGCCCTTATATTGAACATATTGGATGAACTAAATTGTAGTTGTTTTGTTTGTTTATACATTATTATTTGTAGTAAATACAAACCTTTATGTACCTTATGAATAATACGTTATTTCTTAATATCTAATCATAAACATTTGTCTTGGTTGTGTCCCTAAAGTACACACTTTAAATATACTTCTACTTGCCAAGAGCAATAGTATTTTGTTTATTGCTATTAATCGGTTGTGGGTCTGGCCGCAGTAAATTAATTTCTGTAAAGTAGGAATTATTGATCATGAATGGAATATCCTGTTCAAGATTTTCTAATGACAATTTTTAACATTAAACAAGCCCTCTAGACCTGAAAAAACAAACATACAGTGCTTCCAGGAAGAATTCACAGCACTTCACTTTTTCCACATTTTATGTTACAGCACTATTCCAGAGTGCAATACATTCATGTTTGTCCTCAAAATTCTACACACAATACCCCATAATGACAATGTGAAGTTTTTCTTTTTTTTTTTTGCAAATTTATTCAAAACAAAAAACTACATGTTTATAAGTATTGACAGCCATTGCTCAATACTTTGTTGATGCACCTTTGGCAGCAATTACATCCTCAAGTCTTTTTGAACATGATGCCACAAGCTTGGCACACATACACGATATTGCCAAAAGTATTTGGCCACCTGCCTTGACTCACATATGAAGTTGAAGTGCCATCCCATTCCTAACCCATAGGGTTCAATATGATGTGGGTCCACCTTTTGCAGCTATTACAGCTTCAACTCTTCTGGAAAGGCTGTCCACAAGGTTGTGGAGTGTGTTTATACACCATTCTTCCAAAAGCGCATTGGTGAGGTCACACACTGATGTTGGTAGAGAAGGCCTGGCTCTCAGTCTCTGTTTTAATTCTTCCCAAAGGTGTTCTATCGGGTTCAGGTCAGGACTCTGTGCAAGCCAGTCAAGTTCATCCATACCAGACTCTGTCATCCATGTCTTTATGGACCTTGCTTTGTGCACTGGTGCACAGTCATGTTGGAAGAGGAAGGGGCCTGCTCCAAACTGTTCCTACAAGGTTGGGAGCATGGAATTGTCCAAAATGTTTAGGTATGATGGAGCATTCAAAGTTCCTTTCACTGGAACTAAGGGGCCAAGCCCAACTCCTGAAAAATAACCCTGCACCATAATTCCTCCTCCACCAAATTTCACACTTGGCATAATGCAGTCCGAAATGTACCGTTCTCCTGCCAACCTCCAAACCCAGACTGGTCCATCAGATTGCAAGATGGAATAGCGTGATTAATCACTCCAGAGACGGTGTCTCCACTGCTCTAGAGTCCAGTGGCGACGTGCTTCACACCACTGCATCCCATGCTTTGCATTGGACTTGGTGATGCATGGCTTAGATACAGCTGATCGGCCATGGAAACCCATTCCATGAAGCTCTCTGCGTACTGTACGTGGGCTAATTGGAAGGTCACATGAAGTTCAGAGCTCTGTAGCAACTGACAGTGCAGAAAGTCTTTGCACTATGCTGACCCCTCTCTGTCAGTTTATGTGGCCTACCACTTGGTGGCTGACTAGCTGTTGTTCCCAAACTCTTCACTTTTCTTATAATAAAGTTGACTTTGGAATATTTAGGAGCGAGGAAATTTCACGACTGGATTTGTTGCACAGGTGGCATCCTATGACAGTTCCACGCTGGAAATAACTTAGAGCGGCACATTCTTTCACAAATGTTTGTAGAAACAGTCTCCATGCCTAAGTGCTTGATTTTATACACCTATGATTCTCATCATTTGGATGGGTGGCCTAATACTTTTGGCAATATAGTGTATGTTTGGACAGTTTGGCCCATTCCACTTTGCAGCACCTCTCAAGCTCTATCAGGTTGGATAGGAAGTGTTGGTTTTCATCCAGGATGTCTCTGTACATTGCTGCATTCATCTTTCCCTCTATCCTGACTAGTCTCCCAGTGAGTTTTCATCCAGGATGTCTCTGTACATTGCTGCATTCATCTTTCCCTCTATCCTGACTACTCTCCCAGTGAGTTTTCATCCAGGATGTCTCTGTACAATGCTGCATTCATCTTAGTCCAGTCAGGGAGGTGACCAAGACCACGGTCACTCTGTCAGAGCTACAGCATTCCTCTGTGGAGAGAGAAGAACCTTCCAGTAAGACAATCCACCAATCATGCTTGGATGGTATACTGGTCAGACGGAAACCATTTCTTAGTCAAAAGTTTGCCAAAATACACCTGAAAGACTCTCAGACCATGAGAAAGTAAATTCTCTGGTCTGATGAGAAAAAGATTGAAGTCTTTGGCGTGAATGTTTGGAGGAAACCAGACACCACTCATCACCACCAATACCATCCATACAGTGAAGCATGGTGGTGGCAGCATCATGGTGTGGAGATGGTTTTCAGCGGCAGGATCTGGGAGACTAGTCAGGATAGAGGGAAAGATGAACGCAGCAATGTACAGAGACATCCTGGATGAATACCAACACTTCCCATCCAACCTGATGGAGCTTGAGAGGTGCTGCACAGATGAATGGGGGAAACTGTCCAAATATAGGTGTGCCAAGCTGGTGGCATGGTGTTCAAAAAGACTTGAGGCTGTAATTGCTGCCAAAGGTGCATCAACTACGTATTGAGCAAATGCTGTGAATGCATTTGCAAATTAAAAAAAACATTGTCATTATGGGGTGTAGTGTGTAGAATTTTGAGGATCAAACTTCCATGTATTCCATTTTGGGACAAGGCTGTAACACAACAAAAAGTGAAGTGCTGTAAATAATTTGCGGAAGTAATGTAGAAGAAGAAAAGGGATGATTGTACTACAAGACCCACTAGTCAGAGTCACTACACCAGTCATTTGCAAGATGCTGAAGGACAGGGTGTGGTTTGAATATAAAATGACATGAGAACTCACCCGAGTCCACCATGATGTCCTCATCCTCTCCTGAGCCATCTTCATCACGGAACACCACCTGCTTGCCCTGACGAAACACTGTTCTGTTGGCAAAGAGGCTGCTCACTTTCTGCTCCTTGACCTTCTCCCACACCTGCTCCATCTCAGGTGGTCTTTCTGTGGGCTCCTCTTTGCAAGGAGGTGATGTGTGCGGAGGGTGAAGGGAAATGCTGATGTCGTCGTCCGGCTCTTCTTTTATAGGCAAGCCTTTGAAGGAAAAGGGAGTCTGCAGCCCTGCGACGGCCAAGTGAGACTGCTCCTGTTCCTCATCACTCTGAAGCTCCCTCTCCTTCCTCCTCTTCTTCTTCTTCAGCTTATCGCGGTTCCTGCGCTCGTCTGGATGCAGGCTGGGGAAAGTGTGCTGCGGAAAGGCAAACTGTTGTGTGGTCACAATCACGCTTAAGAACCAAAACAAGTTCTATCCACTCACATCTTTTCTGGTGGGACTGGACAGTGTGACGCCCAGCTGTGGACGCTTCCTGCTCCTCTCCAGGGGGTCCGCGGGGTGGCGTTGGGGACAAAACGCTGAGGGGCCCGGGGTCCAGCCGTCACTGTCAACTGTGCTTCCAGTGCTGTTGGGGGGGCTCGACGTACTGCGCAGGGAAGAGTTCTGTCCCGATAAAAACACAATTCTTACTGGACAAGTAGGGCTGGACCATTATGGCAAAAGCAATTAATCACGATTAATTGCATTTGTATTATATTTATTACTTTAAATTAGTCTAAAAAAAACCTGGAATGAACCACAACAGGTACAATAAAAATAGCAATAACATACATTTAAATAACAATGCAAACTATCAAATGCAGTTTTTCCTTTTTAATACAGTTATTTACCTTTTACACCAATTTCACCACCCTAGGGTGTGTGCGCAATGTGTTAAATAAAATATTAATTACATGCAAAAAAAAATCCTCAAATGTATTGGTACAATACATCTTTGGACAATTGTGACCAGTATTTTAGGTCAAAGCATAATAATTGTGTAAAGGTATCAATAAGTGCTTTTAGTACAGTATGCTTGTGCAAGGTATGTACTTTACCTTTATTTTGTTAGCACAGCCAGACAGGATGTGGCGCACCGCGCTGTTATTGTGAAGGGGGAAGTAAGTAAAGAGGCAACTTACTTGAGCGCCACTCAGGTTGTGACAACTGTTTGTACATTGATGTTACATCCATGATGTCGTTCACAACAACACAACAGGTGAGATGTGTTATGTGTGTGTATGATTGTTTGTACATTGATGTTACATCCATGATGTCGTTCACAACAATACATCAGGTGAGATGTGTTGTGTGTGTATGATTGTTTATACATTGATCTTAGATCCATGATGTTGTTCACAACAACACAACAGATAAGATGTGTTATGTGTGTATGATTGTTTGTACATTGATGTTACATCCATGATGTCATTCACAATAACACAACAGATGTGTTGTGGGTGTATGGATTGTTTTGCTAGCTTTAGTTTTGTAGTTTAGTCGCTGTTTCAGGTGACCGTCTTGACATAGTTTGGTTCAGCACAGGACGAAGTATGTTGGGGATGAATGAGCGCTAGCGTACACATTCTTTTCCCAAACAAATGTTCTCCTCACAATGACAATATTTCACTTACATTTATGTCAATTTCCCTGTTATTCTGAGTTTAACAGCAGATTCCGCTTTATCGGCCAATTATGTGACTTTGTCCGCGGTTACATCAACGCTGAAATCAAATATGCCTTACTTTTATGTTTAGTGTAGTGATTATTGATTAGACATACTAGTGCTGTGTCGAATAAAAAGTAGCAACTCATCCCAAACTTCTAGTAGACGTGATCTTTTTTTTCCACTCATCCACTCATACCAAATCTTTTCAGATTAAATGCTGCTACTCTCATTTTGTTCAATACGGAACATGGTAAGGACATAACGGAAGTGACAGAAGAACCAAATGGCCAAAAGTGTAGTAAACAAAGTTGGAAAAAAGTGAAGTCATAAATAAATTGTTTCAATAATACTAATATGTTCATTACACCAGTGTTTTTCAACCTTTTTTGAGCCAAGGCACATTTTTTGCGTTGAAAAAATGCGAAGGCGCACCACCAGCAGAAATCATTAAAAAACAAAACTCGGTTGACAGTAAAAAGTCGTTGTCGCAATTGTTGGATATGACTTTAAACCATACCCAAGCATGCATGACTATAGCTCTTGTCTCACCTGTCACATCACGCCCTGACTTAAAATAATTTTGAGTTTATTGCTGTTTTCTTGTGTGTAGTGTTTTAGTTCTTGTCTTGCGCTCCTATTTTGGTGGCTTTTTCTCTTTTTTTGGTACTTCCCACATCTATTTCGTTTTAGCAATTAAGAATATTTCAGTTGTTTTTATCCTTCTTTGTGGGGACATTGTTGATTGTCATGTCATGTTCAGATGTACATTGTCTTTGCTCCACAGTAAGTCTTTGCTGTCGTCCAACATTCTGTTTTTGTTTACTTTGTAAGCCAGTTCAGTTTTAGTTTTGTTCTGCATTGCCTTCCCTAAGCTTCAATGCCTTTTCTGAGGGGCACTCACCTTTTGTTTATTTTTGGTTTAAGCATTAGACACCTTTTTACCTGCACGCTGCCTCCCGCTGTTTCCGACATCTACAAAGCAATTAGCTACCGGCTGCCATCTACTGATATGGAAGTGTATAACGTGGTAAGTCTGCCGATCTACAGACAGTACAGAAACTCAACAACAACACATCATTTGCAACTTATTGTCTAGTAATTAATGTACATCAGAGCTATTCAAATTGTTGTATTTTTTGTATTTAGTGTATTAGATTCAGCAA
>NC_084570.2:35101660-35166660 GCF_033978685.3 Nerophis lumbriciformis | reverse complement strand
TCATTTGATCAAACTATCAGATTGACTCTCAATTGATCAAACTATCAGACTGACTCATTTGATCAGACTGACTCTCAATTGATCAAACTATCAGACTGACTCTCATTTGATCAAACTATCAAATTGACTCTCAATTGATCAAACTATCAGACTGACTCATTTGATCAGACGGACTCTCAATTGATCAAACTATCAGACTGACTCTCATTTGATCAAACTATCAGAATGACTCTCATTTGATCCAACCAACAGAGTGACTCTCATTTGATCAAACTATCAGACTGACTCTCATTTGATCAAACTATCAGACTGACTCTCATTTGATCAAACTATCAGACTGACTCTCATTTGATCAGACTGACTCTCATTTGATCAAACTATCAGACTGACTCTCATTTGATCAAACTATCAGAATGACTCTCATTTGATCCAACCAACAGAGTGACTCTCATTTGATCAAACTATCAGACTGACTCTCATTTGATCAAACCATCAGACTGACCCTCATTTGATCAGACTGACTCTCATTTGATCAAACTATCAGACTGACTCTCATTTGATCAGACTGACTCTCATTTGATCAAACTATCAGACTGACTTTCATTTGATCAGACTGACTCTCATTCGATCAAACTATCAGACTGACCCTCATTTGATCAGACTGACTCTCATTTGATCAAACTATCAGACTGACTCTCATTTGATCAAACTATCAGACTGACTCTCATTTGATCAAACTACCAGACTGACTCTCATTTGATCAAACTATCAGACTGACTCTCATTTGATCAAACTATCAGACTGACTCTCATTTGATCAAACTATCAGACTGACTCTCATTTGATCAAACTATCAGACTGACTCTCATTTGATCAAACTTTTAGACTGACTCTCATTTGATCAGACTGACTCTCATTTGATCAGACTGACTCTCATTTGATCAAACTATCAGACTGACTCTCATTTGATCAGATTGACTCTCATTTGATCAAACTATCAGACTGACTCTCATTTGATCAGATTGACTCTCATTTGATCAAACTATCAGACTGACTCTCATTTGATCAGATTGACTCATTTGATCAAACTATCAGACTGACTCTCATTTGATCAAACTGACTCTCATTTGATCAGACTGGCTTATTTGATCAAACTATCAGACTTACTCTCATTTGATCAAACTATCAGATTGGTTGGTTGGTTGGTTAGCATGTTAGTTAGCACGTTAGTGCTCTAGCTGAAACGTTATGTTAGCACACGAGGAGTAACAACACACGCACAACAACAAGCAACATGAGCCTTTGAAAGTAGAACGATGGTTCGTGCGAGTGTTGTTACATTGCTGTAACGTTATGTCAACATTGATGTAACGTCATGTCAACTTGGAGCTAGCCTATGTGCACACAAGCTCGTGCAAGATTACTAGCATCGTTAGCATGAAACACAGTGGACATCCAACAGTTGTTAAGTAGACTTTTGACTCACCTCCGACTGGAAAGCATGAGACGTCGACGGCTTGATGTCACCCATCTTTAATACTATCCTGACTGAGGTCTTTCAGGTCAACGTTACCGACTAACTAACTCCAAGTGTCACCACTTGGCCTGACTGACACCAAATAACGGAGCGGTTACACGTCCCAAATATTTGGCACAATGAAAAGAGTCGCCATGAAGCTAGTATGTAACGTCTGGTTAGTTGTTACTGGTTAACTGGTAACTGGTTACTGGTTACGGGTTACTGGTTACTCGCCTGTCACCAGCAGCCTGCCTACAAGTCTTCTTCTTCGTCACCACACTGTGTGCAGTGCATGCTAAACAACGTCACTCGCGGGCGCCCCCTGTGGTGTGTTTTCAACGTAATTAGAGCAGAGTCGAGTGTGTTGCTTACTGAATGATTGGTTGATTGAAACTTTTATTAGTAGATTGTACAGTACAGTACATATTCCGTACAATTGACCACTAAATGGTAACACCCAAATACGTTTTTCAACTTCTTTAAGTCGGGGTCCACGTTAATCAATTCATGGTAATGAATAATAATAATAAATGGTAATGATAATGAATAATGGTAATGAATAATCAATAAATGCCATCCATCCATGTTCTACCGCTTGTCCCTCTCGGGGCTGCGCGGGATGCTGGGGGCCTATCCCAGCTGCAATCGAGCGGAAGGCAGGGTACATGGACAAGGCTCACTGAATTTAATTTGTATTTATAGGTCTTTAATAGTTGTTTTACTATTCTATTTTAATGTTTTACATTTTTAAAAAAAAGTATTGTCGTATTATAATAAAATTCATTATCATTATAAAAACGTTGTGTTGTTATTGGTATCAAGATTCCAGCGATCATTGTGCCTTTTTGCTTCTCTTTTCAATAAAATTCTCACATTGGTTTAATTATTTCAAGTTATTCTATAAAATGTTGGAAGATGCACGTGTTACAACAGCGTGGCTTCGTAAAAAAAAGAGTGCGGGTACTTTCCTGGCCTGCCTGCAGTCCAGACCTGTCTCCCATCGTAAATGTGTGGCGTATTATGAAGCGTAAAATACGACAGCGGAGACCCCAGACTGTTGAACGACTGAAGCTCTACATAAAACAAGAATGGGAAAGAATTCCACTTTCAAAGCTTCAACAATTAGTTTCCTCAGTTCCCAATCTTTTATTGAGTGTTGTTAAAAGAAAAGGTGATGTAACACAGTGGTGAACATGCCCTTTCCCAACTACTTTGGCACGTGTTGCAGCCATGAAATTCTAAGTTAGTTATTATTTGCAAAAAAAAAATAAAGTTTACGAGTTTGAACATCAAATATCTTGTCTTTGTAGTGCATTCAATTGAATATGGGTTGAAAAGGATTTGCAAATCATTGTATTCTGTTTATATTTACATCTAACACAATTTCCCAACTCATATGGAAACGGGGTTTGTAAATAATTATATATATATAATTTATATAAATTATATATATGTATATATTTATATAAATTATATATATTATATATATATATATATATATATATATATATATATATATATATATATATATATATATATATATATATATATATGCGCAACCCGAGGGTCCCTGGTTCAATCCCCACCTAGTACCAACCTCGTTGTGTCCTGAGCAAGACACTTCACCCTTGCTCCTGATGGGTGCTGGTTAGCGCCTTGCATGGCAGCTCCCTCCATCAGTGTGTGAATGTGGAAGTAGTGTCAAAGCGCTTTGAGTACCTTGAAGGTAGAAAAGCGCTATACAAGTACAACTCATTTATATAAATTATATTATATATATATATATATACATATGTGTGTGTGTGTATGTATATGTACAGTATATATGTATGTTTATATATATTTATATATGTGTATATATATATATATACACACCTTCCGCCCGATTGTAGCTGAGATAGGCTCCAGCGCCCCCCGCGACCCCAAAGGGAATAAGCGGTAGATAATGGATGGATGGATGGATATATATGTATACGTATATGTATACATATATATGAATTATATTATATATATATATATATATATATATATATATATATATATATATATATATATATATATATATATATATATAAATTATATATATATATATATATATATATATATAAATATATGTATATATATATATATATATATATATGTGTGTGTGTGTGTGTGTGTGTGTATATGTACAGTATATATATATATATATATATATATACATATATATATATATATATATATATGTGTGTATGTATATGTACAGTATATATGTACAGTATATATGTATGTTTATATACTGTATATATATATATATATATATATATATATGTGTGTGTGTGTGTGTGTGTGTGTGTGTGTGTGTGTGTGTGTGCATATGTACAGTATATATGTATGTTTATATATATGGGGCGGCATGGCGTAGTGGGTAGAGCAACCGTGCCAGAAACCTGAGGGTTGCAGGTTCGCTCCCCGCCTCTTACCATCCAAAAAAAAAATCGCTGCCGTTGTGTCCTTGGGCGGGACACTTCACCCTTTGCCCCCGGTGCCACTCACACCGGTGAACTGAATTGAGATAGGCTCCAGCGCCCCCCGGGACCCCAAAGGGAATAAGCGGTAGATAATGGATGGATGGATGGATGGATATATATGTATACGTATATGTATACATATATATTAATACCTGTATATATCTATATGTTTTATTTTATTTATTAATGCATCCCTTCTTTTATTGTATTAAACATTTTGTTTGTATACAGATGTTGATTGCGCAACCTCGTTAATGTTTGTCATGTTATAATATATTGGAAGTGCCGTAATTTTGAATATGTACTGTTTTTGTGTTAAATTTTCCAATTAAAATAATATACATATAATGTATATATATATATATATATATATATATATATATATATATATATATATATATATATATATATATATATATATATATATCCATTTTCTACCGCTTATTCCCTTGGAGCCTATCTCAGCTACAATCGGGCGGAAGGCGGGGTACACCCTGGACAGGTCGCCACCTCATCGCAGGGTCAACACAGATAGACAGACAACATTCACACTCACATTCACACACTAGGGCCAATTTAGTGTTGCCAATCAACCTATCCCCAGGTATATATATATATATATATATATATATATATATATATATATATATATATATATATATATATATATATATATATATATATATATATATATATTTATTTTTTATTATTATTATTTTTTTAATTTAATTTTTTTTTAAATGTATTCATCCATTTGAATCGTCTCTTTATTTAATTATATGTACGTAATATATATAGTATATATTGTGTATATATATATTTTTTATTTTTTTTAAAGTGTATTTATCTATTTGTATTGTCTCTTGCTTTATTTTATTTAACATTGTTTATTTGTACAAATATGTTGATTACTCAACAATATTCATGGTTGTGATAATGTAATATATTGGATTTGCCATAATTTGTCTGTATATTTTCAATAAGGATTGTTTGTGTGATCAATTAGAAAAAAAATCCAACCGGAAACGCAGCTACTTCCTGTTCCGGTTTGACCTCCGTTTGGTGTTTTCGTCGATGTGGTCAGTGAATGTAAAAAAGAACATAGTCGTAGTTTAAGTGGTAATTAGTTCCAAAAATGTCGACCATCGGCGTGCTGCACAAATTTCAGTCCCGTTTAACGGAGCGGTTTACCTACGCCTCCATGGAGATTTATAAAGAAGTGGAGCATATTGTGAAAGGATATCAGGAGGAGAACCAGCGTCTGCGCTTCTTACTACACAACATGAGGAACTCATCCAATATTGGTTTGTAACTTTACTCAATGTTTACACCACTTACGTGAAATATTCATCTTTTATCAATCATTACTTATGTAAACAGAAAGAAATGGGAACAGTGTGCTCAGTCACATGTTAGTTAACGCACTGTTTTTCAACGTTTTCTGAGCCAAGGCTCATTTTTTTCATTGAAAAAATCTCTAGGCACACCACCGGCAGAAAACATTAAAAAAAATTAAACTCAGCAGCCGATATTGACTGTAAAAAGTCGTTCTCGCAATTTTAGGATATGAATTCAAACCATAACCAAGCATGCTCTTGTCTCAAAGTAGGTGTACTATCACCACCTGTCACATCACACCCTGACTTATTTGGACTTTGTTGCTGTTTTCCTGTGTGTAGTGTTTTACTTCTTGTCTTGCACTCCTATTTTGATGTTGATTGTCATGTCATGTACGGTTGTACTTTGTGGACGCCGTCTGCTGATCCACATGCTGTAAGTCTTTGCTGTCGTCCAGCATTCTGTTTTTGTTTACTTTGCAGCCGGTTCAGTTTTAGCATCCTTTTGCATGGCCATCCCTAAGCTTCAATGCCTTTTCTTAGCGGCACTTGCCTTTTGTTTATTTTTGGTGTAAGCATTAGATACCTTTTTACCTTCACGCTGCCTTCCGCTGTCGTCTGCATATTGTGATCACCACAAACCATGTTGAACCATGTGAATAATACTGTATAATAGAAGAATCAGAATCAGAATCAGCTTTATTGTCATTACGCAAGGTAACGAGATTGAGGCTGTAATAGACTGTATTTATGTTATTCACATGTGAATAATGCTGTATAATAGACTGTATTTATATTATTGACAAGTGAATAAAGCTGTATAATAGACTGTATTTATGTTATTCACTTGTGAATAATGCTGTATAATAGACTGTATTTATATTATTCACATGTGAATAATGCTGTATAAGAGACTGTATTTATATTATTCACATGTAAGTGTTTATTGTCTTTTGTGAGCGAACTGTGGTGCTGAATTTCCCCCAGGGATCAATAAAGGACTTTCTTTCTATTGTATTCTATTCTATTCTAATCTATTCTATTCTATTATATTCTATGTTGGCAACTACAAAGCAATTAGCTACCTGCTGCCACCTACTGATATGGAAGAATATTACACGGTTACTCCGCCGATCTCTAGACAGCGCAGACACTCAACGGCACATTTGCGGATTCTAATTACTGGTTTGAAAAAATATTTGTAACCCAATTAGGTGAATTAGATAATCTCCCACGGCACACCGGACTGTATCTCACGGTACACTAGTGTGCCGCGGCACAGTGGTTGAAAAACACTGTTCTTGTTATACCCAATGTCAAATATATTTTTCTCTTCTTTCCCTCAATAGATAACAATAGAGTCTCTATATCAGCTACAGCTGTCAAAGAGCAACCTCCTAAGATGGACTCTCCTACGAAGATACCAGAGCCTTTGACTAAAACCCCTCAAATGGGACATAATACATTTGAGACATTTGCCAACATACCTGAAGATGAGCCAACAGAAGAATCCAAGCCACTGGCAAATATACTTAAAGAGGAGCTGACGGAAATACCTGTGTCACCTGCAAAGGTTTTCCAGTCACTGGCCTACATGTCTGATGAGCAGCAAATGGAATATGATGGGAACTTAGCAGCAGAAGTAGAAAGCGAAGACAACTGCATCACGGAAGAGTACCTACAAAGCGAGGCCAAAGATGAAGTCACTACCTCGCTGCGGGATATGGCGTTTGGAAACTTCAACACACCCAAAGAAGACCAAGGACCTCTGCAACCTCCAAAAAACTCGTACAAAAAGGTACATTTGTTTTTCGTTCTTTGTTTACATTTGTATAATTACATTTAGGGATGTTTCATCCTACCGATCACATGCAGGGATATTCAACTCCATTGTTTTGGGAGCCACATTTCCAGAAAGCTAAGGACTGTGGGGCCAGACTTCCCCCTTCATTATTCATTTTGCTTTGTATATTTGGCGGAACCAGTGTCATCTACAGTAGGCGTTTGATTTTGGTCTATTTGTTTTTAGGGACCTTCTGCAAAAAAGTTAGTCAAAGATCATCTCTACGACAGCAAACTAGTGCTTTTAAGAATCTGCTGCAAAAATGACTTGCAAGTTTTTGGAACTGAACTTAAATAGCCCAAATGATGAATAAGAGAGGACCTAAACAGGAACCCTGTGGAAACACCACTAGTATAACCAAATAAGTTGAACACATCTGAAGTAAACAAGCTACAGCAATCAACAAGTTACAGTCGTGATCAAAAGTGTACATACACTAGTAAAGAACATAATGTCATGGCTGTCTTGAGTTTCCAATAATTTCTACAACTCTTGTTTTTTGTGATAGAGTGATTGGAGCACATACTTGTTAGTCACAAAAAACATTCATGAAGTTTGCTTCTTTTATGAATTTATTATGGGTCTACTGAAAATGTGAGCAAATCTGCTGGGTCAAAAGTATACATACAGCAATGTTAATATTTGCTTACATGTCCCTTGGCAAGTTTCACTGCAATAAGGCGCTTTTGGTAGTCATCCACAAGCTTCTGCTTGAATTTTTGACCACTCCTCTTGACAAAATTGGTGCAGTTCAGCTAAATTTGTTGGTTTTCTGACATAGACTTGTTTCTTCAGCATTGTCCACACGTTTAAGTCAGGACTTTGGGAAGGCCATTCTAAAACCTTCATTCTAGCCCGATTGAGTCATTCCTTTACCACTTTTGACGTGTGTTTGGGGTCATTGTCCTGTTGGAACACCTAACTGCGCCCAAGACCCAACCTTTGGGCTGATGATTTTAGCTTGTCCTGAAGAATTTGGAGGTAATTCTCCTTTTTCATTGTCCCATTTAAAGCACCAGTTCCATTGGCAGCAAAACAGGCCCAGAGCATAATACTACCACCACCATGCTTGACGGTAGGTTGGTGTTCCTGGGATTAAAGGCCTCACCTTTTCTCCTCCAAACATATTGCTGGTTATTGTGCCCAAACAGCTCAATTTTTGTTTCATCCGACATCACATGGACAAAGATAAGACCTTCTGGAGGAAAGTGGGCTCTGCTCCCACTCTCACCAAGAACCTTAAATACTAACTCTGTGTGTTTTACTTATCCCACATGTCACCACAGAGGTGTACCAGGGAGGACAAGCCAAAGAGGAAAAACGTGATGACGACCATAGCACTGAAAAAGGAACTTATCGCCAAGTGGGAGAGGGGTACGCGTGTCTCTGACCTGGCTGTTCAGTACAATATGGCTAAGTCAACGATATCGACCATACTGAAGAGAAAAGAAGCCATCAAAGCTGCTGATGTGGCAAAAGGAGTAAAAACACTTAGCAGCAGAAGAAGTGATAAAGTGGAAGAAGTGGAAAAAGTTCTGCTGGAGTGGATCACCCATAAACAGTTGAGGGGCGACACAGTGTCAGAGACCCTAATTTGTGACAAGGCCAGGGAGCTGCATAATGCTCTGACTCGAGACAACCCAGGGGGCAGTGCTGACGAGTTCAAGGCTAGTAAGGGCTGGTTTTGCAAATTTAAAAAAAGAAGTGGAATCCATGGCGTGCTAAGGCCAGGAGAGGCTGCCAGGGCTGAAAAGGAAAGCAACCACAGATTTGAAGATGAATTTGAAGACTTGGTTGACAACCATGGCTTTCTCTCTTAACAAGTGCTTGTGACGAAACTGGAAGATAAGAACACCTGCAGCACAAGACAGAGAAGACCAACTTTGGGGACTGAATATAAAAGTACTGCACGTGTACTAGTTTTTTTTAAATAAAAACTATACGTTTTGGAATACCTGACAGTTTTGAGACGTGTGATGGACCTGTTGACTCATGCAATACAATCAAAGATAAACCTTTCAAAAGGTTACAAAGAGGGCAGTGTAATGTGAAACTGAGCCTTTGTACTGTCCAGAGATTTTGAAGGCTTTGAAACCATCGTTCATGGACCTGGACATAGATAAAGAGTGCTTCTGAGGGCTGGCAAACTGCAGTCTTCACGGGCAAAGAGAATCTGCTAAGGAACTGTGTGAGAAGGAGGAGTATGTGAGCAACAAGAGTCCTATTGCAAAAGTCTGCAGTCCATTTGTGCAATCTCACCTCCCAAGATGCCGTCTGACCCCTCATCCAAGTTAAGGTTGAGTATGTTTTCTTGTTTTTACATTTGACCATGACTTGTTACCTACAAACCCGTTTCCATATGAGTTGGGAAATTGTGTTGGATGTAAATATAAACGGAATACAACGATTTGCAAATCATTTTCAACCCATTTTCAGTTGAATATGCTACAAAGACAACATATTTTGCAAATAATCATTAACTTTAGAATTTGATGCCAGCAACACGTGACAAAGAAGTTGGGAAAGGTGGCAATAAATACTGATAAAGTTGAGGAATGCTCATCAACACTTATTTGGAACATCCCACAGGTGTGCAGGCAAATTGGGAACAGGTGGGTGCCATGATTGGGTATAAAAGTAGATTCCATGAAATGCTCAGTCATTCACAAACAAGGATGGGGTGAGGGTCACCACTTTGTCAATGAATGCGTGAACAAATTCTTGAACAGTTTAAGAAAAACCTTTCTCAACCAGCTATTGCAAGGAATTTAGGGATTTCTCCATCTACGGTCCGTAATATCATCAAAGGGTTCAGAGAATCTGGAGAAATCACTGCACGTAAGCAGCTAAGCCCGTGACCTTCGATCCCTCAGGCTGTACTGTATCAACAAGCGACATCAGTGTGTAAAGGATATCACCACATGGGCTCAGGAACACTTCAGAAACCCACTGTCAATAACTAGAGTTGGTCGCTACATCTGTAAGTGCAAGTTAAAACTCTCCTATGCAAGGCGAAAACCGTTTATCAACAACACCCAGAAATGCCTTCGGTTTCGCTGAGCCTGAGCTCATCTAAGATGGACTGATACAAAGTCTGACGAGTCCACATTTCAAATTGTTTTTGGAAACTGTGGACGTCGTGTCCTCCGGACCAAAGAGGAAAGAACCATCCGGATTGTTCTAAGCGCAAAGTTGAAAAGCCAGCATCTGTGATGGTATGGGGGTGTATTAGTGCCCAAGACATTGGTAACTTACACATCTGTGAAGGCACCATTAATGCTGAAAGGTACATAAGGTTTTGGAGCAACATATGTTGCCATCCAAGCAACGTTACCATGGACGCCCCTGCTTATTTCAGCAAGACAATGCCAAGCCACGTGTTACATCAACGTGGCTTCATAGTATAAGAGTGCGGGCACTAGACTGGCCTGCTTGTAGTCCAGACCTGTCTCCCATTGAAAATGTGTGGCGCATTATGAAGCCTAAAATACCACAACGAAGACCCCCGGACTGTTGAACAACTTAAGCTCTACATCAAGCAAGAATGGGAAAGAATTCCACCTGAGAAGCTTAAAAAATGTGTCTCAGTTCCCAAACGTTTACAGAGTGTTGTTAAAAGGAAAGGCCATGTAACACAGTGGTGAACATGCCCTTTCCCAACTACTTTGGCACATGTTGCAGCCATGAAATTGCAAGTTAATTATTATTTGCAAAAAAAAATAAAGTTTATGAGTTTGAACATCAAATATCTTGTCTTTGTAGTGCATTCAATTGAATATGGGTTGAAAATGATTCGCAAATCATTGTAGTCCGTTTATATTTACATCTAACACAATTTCCCAACTCATATGGAAACGGGGTTTGTATATTACACCTGGTTGAGGTTCCAAAAATCCCTAATTCTTAAACTCATAAGCTGATGCAATGTTTTTAAAAAAGTGTTTTGCTGCAACTAGTGAAAAAGCTTCCGCAAAATCAAGCATTTTACCAAACTCAAACAAACAAAGCCTGTGAAAGAATATACACATCGTACTACAGCTCCCATCTCAAAGCCCACTAGGCTGAAAAGGGCTTGCTTGCTACGTTGCACGGCCATATCTTGTCCCACCATCTCGTAATGCTCGTCTGATTCGAAACATGCAAGGAACAGTTAGGTGTAATTGCACAGCAGTATTTATAGGAAGTATATTTTCAAAGAGTGCAAGTATTACTTAACAAAGACCTCCTCTCAAATACACCCCTACTTCCAATAAATGCATGTAGTGTCATCTGCACATTAGCATATAGAAATATAGACAAACCCGGGCAGAAATGATGGAATCACTTGTCTTGGAGGATGTTCATTCAGTTGTCAAATTTTGTAGAAAAAAAGCAGATAACTATAGTCATTTTAATTTGAAACGTTCTGCTTTTCAAAAACACTGGGAGAAATTAAGGAAATAAATTGTGGTAGACAGTAACCGTCTACTTTTTAGATTTAGTGGAGTAAAAAAATATGGAATCATTCCATACAGAGGAAAAATGATGGAATCATGAAAAACAAAAACAAAAAAACACTAGTACTTTGTTGCACCACCTCTGGCTTTTATAGCAGCTTTCTAGAGATGCGCGGTTTGCGGACACAACCGCGGAGTCCGCGGATAAACCGCGGGTCGGGCGGGTAAAAATAGATTTTAAATAGATGCGGGCGGTTGAACCAATTCGGAAATATATATACATAGTTAAATGTTGTTACCCACATACGAAAAACGAGCAGCACTCTTTGAAACAGTCAGTTGTTCATCAGGCACCGCGTCCCACCAACAGTGGCGCAAGTGAGCGCTCCTTCAGCGCAGCAGGGCGCATTTTAGAGGCCAGGCGCTCTCGCATGAATCCTGGCACTGTAGATGCCATTTTATTCCTGCATAGTGCTAACAAAAAAAAAAGTAAGTAGACATACGGTTGGATATGTTAAACGAATTAGTCTACGTTACCTATAGGCTATACCAAATAAGCCCATGTCTAACCTATATTGAGTTCGGTCAGCTAAATAATTTTGATGGTTACGTGTTGTTTGGGCGCACTACAATGCAAAGGAATTAAGGCAATTGCGTTGTTTATTGTTTTTTTTTCTTCTATTCGAGATATACTACTATGTGTGAATAATTATTTGGCCTCGCTTTCAAGTGAAACGCATCTCCGATTGGCGACAATGTAAGGCTATTTAGCCTGCTTTGTTTGTCGCGACCGTCTATTTTCATTATAATTCAAGTTTGATGATAAAGTGCAGTCTGATGAGTTTGATTTTCCCCCTTCAGCTATTTGCCTTGGCCAATAAGTTGCAGGTAATTTATTATTATTATTTATTTAATTTATTTTTGTTTAAATAGAGATGACATACATATGTTATTGTATAATTTAAGTTTGTGCGCGTGATTGACAGCCTAAGGCTTATGAGGCACATTTTTTATTTATTTTTTTATTTCAACTTAAAAACGTATGAGCCTATGCCTATGCCTACAACATAGGCTACGTGTTTATCTTTATTTTCCTGCCTGTCGTTGACAATGGAGATTGTCTGATATTTTGTCATGGCTGCAGATCAATCAATAAAGGTTCATCTTTGTCGCGAAATTGTTCACTGCTTCACTGTGCACCCCGCCCTCGTCCCTATTTGAGCATTATACCGTTAACAACTTAATATTCATTGAAATAAATTCAGAATTTTTTTTTTACCTAACGAAAATATAGGTCTAGTCTTTCTAAAACATTTTTTTAACTTCTTAAAAGCCTCGTTCTGCTTGCTGCAACAGCGCACCCAAAGTGTGAGGAACGCACTATCTGAGGGCATTGGCAACAATAGTCAACACTTTCTTAATGGAAATGACAATAATATTATAATAATGATAAATAATATTATCACGCATTAATATCTCTTAGCCACGAATGCGTGGCCAAGATATATTAATGCGTGGCACGCATTGAATGTCTCTGCTGCATTGGATCAGTCTCCTTTCTTTAACAGGCAAAAGCTTTATAACCTCACTAATGCCTTGCATCGTCTATATTAGATCTATAACAACGGGCGGGTGCGGGCGGGTGTGGTTTTGATAAAATGTTGGTTCGTGTGATGGCGGATGGTTGACGACTTTTGTGATGCGGTTGCGGATGAAATAATTGCCTATCCGCGCATCTCTACAGCTTACAGTCTTTGAGGTATAGACTTAATGAGTGACAAACAGAAGTCTTTATCAATCTTGCTCCAGCTTTCTGTGATCACATCAGCTTTGCAGGTTGGACTCTTGTCGTGGACCATTTTCTTCAATTCCCAACACAGATTTTCAACTGGATTGTGATCCGGACTATTTGTAGACCTTGACAATGACCGTATGAATCTTTTTTTTTTTTTTTTTTTTAACAGTGTTTGCTCTTTGGCAAGATGCATGATCATCTTTAAAAGTGATGTCATCCTCTCCAAACATATTTCCAATAGATAGTGTAGAAAAAGGTGTCCAAGTAAACTTGTGATTTTATTGAGGATGTGATCTCCCCAGTGCCATGACCTGACATGCAGCCCCATACCATCAATGACTGTGGGCATTTGCAGGTTTTCTTCAGGCAGTCGTCTTCATAAATCTCATTGGTTCTAGCATCATCACCTTGCCCAATGCAGATTCATCACTGAATATGACTTTCATCCAGTCATTCATAGTCCACCATTGCTTCTCCCTAGCCCATTGGAACCTTTTTTTCCCCCTTTAGGCGTTAATGGCGGCTTTTGTTTGACTATTCTGTATTTAAAACTTGTTTCCTTTTGGCATTTTCCTACAGTTTGGTCAAGGACGGTGACTCCAGTTTCCTTTCTTCATTTGTTCTGCTGTACATTTTCTGTTTTCAAGACATACTGCTTTAAGTTTTCTGTCTTGACACTGATGTTTTCCTTGGTTTACCACTGCCTTTTACAGCCTTCCCATGTTGTCCAGGTTTTAGACAATCAACATCTTTTGCAACACTGTGTAATGATTCTTGGAGAAGTTTGATCATCCTCTCCTTTGTTTTAATTGACATCTCTGGTGTTGGAGCCTTGATTCATGTCAATCCACCGGCTGCAACAGCTCTCCAAGGTGTGAACACTCCTTTTTAACTGCAGACTAATAAACAGATTTCATCTGAAGCAGGTGTTAGCTTTGGAAGTGACTATTAACAAGGTGATTCCATTTTCTGTCAGAATTGAGTGATTCCATATTTCTAACTCTGCTTGATCTAAAAATTAAACCACAAGTGACTACCGCAATTTATATTTATGATTTCCTTTTTTTTTTAGCTGCAAAGTTGCCATTTGAAAAGACTATAGTTTTGTGTTGTGTCTGTTATCTGCTGCTTCTTTTTTTACAAAATGAAACCACTGACTAAAGTTATCCTCCAAGTCTGGTGGTTCCATCATGTTTTTCCAAGGCTTGTACTCGCCATTACACTGTAAGTTATGTGATTTTGCACAGGTGCTTGGTCATCTCCTTCATGAATTGTCATAAAAAAAATGAATGTCTTACTTTTGCTCCTTTCATGTCTTGGATGAACATCATTCCAAAATCCAGATGGCAGAAGACTGCAGGGAGCAGGAGACAACCCTGGTGTTTGCAAGGTAATAAGAAGAACACAGTAATAGTACTTCCTCCTCATATCTTTCTGACAACGTTGACTGCTTTCTTTCAGAATGGAGACCTACAAGTCTTAAAGTTGTTGAAGAGGAGTACTTTGTTTGAAGTTCCGCATGTGGTTGGGCCCTGCTTGAATTCCTGATGTAGTAAGATCCAAGTTTAGAGAACGAAACAGGGCGCCTGAATTTACAAATATTATAGCTACTATTCCCTACCAACTCAGAATCAGTTTGTCACAAGGCACACCTTTTACATCACTTGGACGGCGTCTGGGCAGTAGGACGTTTGGAACTCATGTATTTTCATTATCACATTTTTTTTCTTTAGCTCAATTGTGTGACATGATATAGTCATATCTTAAAGCAGGGGTGTCCAAACTTGTTGAATTAGGGGCCACATTGGGCTAAAAAAATATGGCCAGGGGCCGAAAGCCGACTGCTAGTAAGGTAATGAATGTTGTCTGTCTATCTGTGTTGGCCCTGCGATGAGGTGGCGACTTGTCCAGGGTGTACGCCGCCTTCCGGCCGATTGTAGCTGAGATAGGCTGCAGCGCCCCCCGCGACCCCGAAGGGAATAAGCGGTAGAAAATGGATGGATGGATGGAAATATATATACAGTATACAGGTAAAAGCCAGTAAATTAGAATATTTTGAAAAACTTGATTTATTTCAGTAATTGCATTCAAAAGGTGTAACTTGTACATTATATTTATTCATTGCACACAGACTGATGCATTCAAATGTTTATTTCATTTAATTTTGATGATTTGAAGTGGCAACAAATGAAAATCCAAAATTCCGTGTGTCACAAAATTAGAATATTGTGTAAGGGTTAAATTTTGAAGACACCTGGTGCCACAAACTGATCAGCTGATTAACTCAAAACACCTGCAAAGGGCTTTAAATGGTCTCTCAGTCCAGTTCTGAAGCCTACACAAACATGGGGAAGACTTCAGATTTGACAGCTGTCCAAAAGGCAACCATCGACACATTGCACAAGGAGGGAAAGACACAAAAGGTTATTGCTGAAGAGGCTGGCTGTTCTCAGAGCTCTGTGTCCAAACACATTATGGTCATGGTCATTGATCTGATTTAACCACGTTCTCCACAAGATGGCGGCAGATTAATAGAAAAGTAAAATTAATTTGAAGTCACTCCGCGAACCAGATTCCTTATCAAACTCATGACGTCTCGCAAGCGAAAACACTGGCGGGCCGCACTTGGCTCGCGGGCCGTAGTTTGGACACCCCTGTCTTAAAGCAACAGAGTTTAAAATGGAGTGCCGTTCTCGGTGGCGACCTGCAGAGACGCTATTGATTTAGTTTCCACCAGAGCTGTCTTTTGAGAGAGTATGGCCCACTCTGTTTCAAAGTTGGGACCAAACATAGTGCCTTGTAGTCATGTGAGGGGCTTTTAACCAATCATAGAGAGCGTATGGCCAGACCATCCACTAAATGATTGGCCAAAAGCTCCTTACACAGCGCCATGTTGGGGACCAAGTCTAAAACCAAGTTGGCCATACACTCCATACACGGTTCTGGTTTCAACTAAATAACACAAGTTAAATTCTTTGTTTAGTTTTTTATTGATGCATCCGTAGTACCTTTTCCTTTATTTTCTACATGTGACTAAGACCTGGTGCTATTAGTTCCCTATAGTTGCATATTGACGGACCACACAACATTTGGAACAATTGTACAAGCTACAAGAATGCTTTAGTATATGCCTATAGTAGTACACAGTAGTACCTTAACTTAAATTGTTTGGTGACGGTGCTCTAACTTAAAACACGTCCATCTCAAATCAAGGTCAATGAATTGGTGCTTGGACCCCAAAACATAACAATGTCAAACGTAACATGCCTTTTAGAAAAAAACAATTCAATAGAATGTACTACAAATAACTACAGTAGTTTTATGAACTATTGTAATAATAGTGCACAGCTTTTTCCTTGAAGAGTGGACTGCTACAGTATTATGTTTCATCAGCACCTTTTTCATACTTTCATGGATAAATGTCCACCGTTAAGATATTTTTTAAACATTCTTAGCTGGTGTTAGACTCATTCTGCTTCAGTATGGTGCAGAGTAGCAGTGAGATGCTCACATTGCCTTGCCAAATTGTTTTGGATGATTTCCGTATTTTATTCAATTAATTCTTAGCACTGTCCTTAACACTCACTTTCTTCCTTTCCATGGTTATGGCCATCTCTAGCTATAAGCTAATGTTTTGGGCGGATTTTACGGGGTTCTCTGTGACATTTGTTACGCTAACTAATGGCGAGGACGCACATGGCCAATTTTTTTGCCTGCAACTTAAAGCATAACAATTAGCCAGTGTTGTCTTGAACACTCTTAATTCTGGGCACTCTTAAGTAGAAGTACCATGTAAACAAAAACAGAGCCAAGCAATTTGAGCATATCACTGCTAGTCTGCGCCAAACTGAAGCAGAATGAGTCTAGAACGCCATCCGAGGATGTTACAATAATAGCTAAACGGCGGACACTTATCCATTAAAATATGTAAAAACTGCTGATGGTGTGTTTGACAGAAAAGCATCAGGAAAAAGATACCGTAGAAGTCCACTCTCAAAGGTAAATGCTGCACTTTATTATCACATTAAATCACTACTGTAGTTGTTAGTAGTACATTCTATCATATTTTTATACAATATTTCTGATTTAAACGTTAGTTTTTCTTACTTGAAAGGCATGTAGCATGTTAAAACACTGACATACAGGCAGAAGCCTGCATTGAGGACCGTGATGAAATGGTCCAAGAAATCCAAGCAGCGAGTCAAAGGATCATACAGATTGCAGTGTCTTTGAAGAAGTCACTGTGACATCATGCCTCTGCTTCTGTGAGAACATGTATGTGCAGACTAGGACCTTCTGCACATACAACAACAATCCCTGCTTTACACCTCAAGGAGTGGGGATGAGCTCCTGTGCTAGCAGGCCAGGAACCAACTGGCGAAGGACATCAGGGTCGCTAAAATGAGCTACACTGAAAAGCTAAACAAATGTTTCTCATCCAACAAACCCCTCAGAAGTTTGGAAAGGCCTGCGAGAGGTCACCCAAACCCCACCCTGCAGTAACAATGGACAGGCTGGGGACCTGAACACCTTCTACCTCTGGTTTCCACAACCATCACCCCCTAAAATCCCCTCCTTCTGAACCCCCACCTGCACTGACGATCAATGATAAGGATATGAGCCAACACTTCCAGGAACCAAAGACCAGAACGGTTCCAGGACCAGATGGTGTGCCTCCCCTCCTCCCTGAGCGTCTGTGCTGACCAGCTGGCCCCCCCGTCTTCACGCAGATCTTCAACTCATCACTGGAGCTGTACCAAGTGCCCTCTTGCTTCAAAGGCTCCACGATTATCCCAGTCCCAAAAGAAACCTGCCATCACAGGACTCTATAGACCTGACGTCCGTGGTCATGAAGTCCTTTGAGAGACTGGTGCTGCACCACCTGAAAGACATCACAGACCCCCGGCTGGATCCCCTGCAGTTTGGGCAAACCGGTTGATGGAGGATGCAGTCAACCATACCCTGCATCACCTTGACTCTCCAGGGACCTACGCTAGGATCCCGTTTGTGGACCACAGCTCTGTCTGCATTGAACACCTATCTTGGTTACCCTGCAGCATAAACCCCACCTGTCAGTGGATCACCAACTTCCTGACTGAGGAGGCATCAGGTAAGGCTGGGGAGCATCACATCTAGCACTGGCGCCTCTCAGAGGTGTGTTCTCTCCCCACTGCTTTTCTCCCTCTACACCAACGACCGCACCTCGGGGGATCCTTCTGTGAAACTCTTGAAGTTTGCAGACGACACTACCGTCATCCGTCTCGTCCTAGACGGCGACGAGTCTTCCTACAGACGGGAGGTGGAACAGCTGACTCTTGCGCGGTCAGAACCATCTGGAGGTGAACTGTGGAGATGACAGCACCCCCCACCACAGCGTCTACTGGGACTTCTTCTGGGTTCCTGGGATCCACAATCTCACAGGACCTGAAGTAGACAAAATCAGAAAGAATGCACAGCAGAGGCTGTACTTCTTGCGTCAGCTCAAGAAGTTCAACCTGCCCCAGGATCTGTTGATTATGTTCCAGACCTCCATCGTTCAGTTTGACTTGTGAACCTCCATCACTGTCAAGCTGGACAGACACAGACTGCAACGGACAATGAGGACTGCAGAAAAGATCATCGGTGTCAACCTTACCCCGCCCCCCTCCCCTCCATCCAGGACTTAGACCGGTCCAGGGTCAGGAAATGGGAAGTTAGCATCATTGCAGTCCCCTCACACCCTGTTCACTGTTGGAACTCCTCTCCTCCGGCAGGGGTTAAAAATTGCTGTACGCCAAAACAAGCCATCATAAAGAACACTTTCTTCCATCAGGCTATCAATCTGATGAGCCATGTGGAATAACACTGAAACTATTCTGTCACTTAACGTATCAACTCATGCTCACGTCATTAACTTTTTTGCTTTGTTCACTGTTGCACTATTATTTATTAGCCTTGCACATTTTAGTAACTTAAGCACTTGTTTATGTTTGTATTTATTGTTTACATTGAACAAAGAGAGCACAGACTACCAAGTCAAATGTCTTGTGTGTTAAACATACCTGGCCAATAAAGCTGCTAATGAATTAATTTCAGTGGAAGTCGTTGATTTGAGTTAAGAGCTCCTTCGCAAAACAAATTAAGCTTTTAAGTTGAGGTACTATGGAAGTAGAATTGTCTCACATCAACTTGTATATATCAATATGATATTAATACATATGCATATATTAATAAATATAGAGATACAAATGTGATGTACAAATAAATCATTTGTATAAATAAACGCGTGTTTGTAAATATATGTTTGAGATTTGAAAATATATACAAATAAAATGTATAAATATAAAAATGTGACGTACAAATAAATCAAGAATTTGTATAAATGTGTATTTGTAAATATATTTTTAAGATTTGAATATAAATATGCTTGATTTGTATTTGCATTTGTATTGAATTTGCATATATGGATCGCTTTTTTGCTTTTGTGTCGATGAGACATTCCTACCACAAACCAGATGCACAAATAAATGTGGAGTTACACACTCCCCTGAACAACCAGCGGAGGGCACTGCACCCAGAGCGGTCTGGGTCACAGACATGGTCAGACACTGGCGAGCCAATCAGAGGCACACTAGGGAGGGTCATATAGTGGATTAAATGGATGGGTAAGTAATAACTAGTATTGATAACTGTTTCAGATGTGTTGTAGTAGTGCCATGGTTGTATCTACTAGATAGTTTAGTCAGTCACTCAGCTTTTACAGGTGTTGATGTGGCGACAACGTCTGGCCCTCCCTAGTGTGCCTCTGATTGGCTCGCCAGTGTCTAACCATGTCTGTGACCCAGACCGCTCTGGCTGCAGTGCCTTCTGCTGGTTGTTCAGGGGAGTGTGTAACTCCACATTTATTTGGTTTTTGGTAGGAATGTCTCATTGACACAAAAGCAAAAAAAGCGATCCACATATGCAAATACAAAAACAAAATCAAGCATATTTATATTAAAATCTCAAAAATATATTTACAAATACACGTTTATTTATACAAATTCTTCATTTATTTGTATGTCACATTTTTATATTTATAAATTTTATGTGTATATATTTTCAAATCTCAAAAATATATTTACAAATGTGTGTTTATTTATACAAATTATTTATTTATTTGTATATCACATTTGTATTTGTATATTTATTAATAAATGCATATGTATTAATATCATATTGATATATATATATATATATATAAGTTGATGTGAGACAATTCTACTTCCTGTAATGTTAAGTGCTTAAGTGCGTTCCATGGTGAAGTACTGCGAAATACAACGTTGCCAAATGTGTAAATAAATGATAAATGGGTTGTACTTGTATAGCGCTTTTCTATCTTCAAGGTACTCAAAGCGCTTTGACACTACTTGACACATTATCGTACCTGAATCTGAAAATGATTATGTTCTGAATGAAATGATTGTGCATGACCAATTTGAATTTGCCACGGTATATTTTAATCATGTAGGTTTTACCTTAAAATAAACTAACGGCGCTCCCACCTGGCTGCAGAGATACACGTGCTACAACACAGAGGTGTGGACTCGAGTCACATGACTTGGACTCGAGTCAGACTCGAGTCATGAATTTGATGACTTTAGACTCGACTTGACAAAATGTAAAGAGACTTGCAACTCGACTTAGACTTTAACATCAATGACTTGTGACTTCACTTGGACTTGAGCCTTTTGACTTGACATGACTTGACATGACTTGCCACTTTCCCCAAAATCCAAAGCTTAAAAAGTTATTTGGGAGCGCTCCGTATTTTTCATTTTCTTCGTCTGTCTATCAGCGTGTTATTCCTGTCAGCTGGTGTGCTGTCAGTACAACAGCCAATCAAATTAGAACTACGTTGTTTTCATCACACAGCATTCATCCAATCAAATTGCAGGACAACCTATGACCAAGAGTTGTCCAACAACGTGCCAGTGATAAACAATTATGTTAAAGTTGGTTTCGTTCGGGTATAAAAACTACGACTTGGTCAACAAAAAACGAATTGCCGTATGCAAATCACACAGTTCGAATATTACAGACGGAGACGCAACAACTTCCAACTTCGTTCGACATTTGAAGTTGCACAAAGAAGGGTACGTTTTGAATGTAAGATAACGTTTATTGGCTAAGTAACGTGACTTTTATTTGCTGTGTAGTTAAATCAGTGAGGCTGCAAACTCACTGCTAACGTAACTTATAACCATAGACATCTTATAAGTAGACGCAGCATAGAGCGCTACTGCCTACTGGCGCAGACGAGGCGCGGGGCCGCCATCTTGGAGTGGTGATCCGCTCCACTCAGTGCAATTCATTTGGCAGGAGCAATGAACTGTCAGCGCATTTAATTCATTTTACCTCACTGAATACCACTGATTTTCACGCGCTTTTTTGTCATACGTGTGTAACAGACACATGTTTTGGCGTGTTTTATTATTCATAGTTTGCTTAACAGTAATATAATATTCTTATACGCTATAAGTGACCAGACGTCCGAGATCAAAACTGGGAATATAATCCCAGAGAAGGGGGGAAAAAAACGGTAAACTATTTTTAAATTGAAGAAACAATATGATTAGGTTATATATACATATGCGTGTATCCTACATAAACAATGTATGAATACATTAGATATCTCTATATCTTAGGGACCTATAGACTGTATCTCTGTTGCTTCAGCAGCAGAGAGTTTATTCTGTCTTGACACTTTGTATTGATATTTTCTATTACATTCTTCCCTTAAATGATAATGTTTGCAGTGATTGTTTTATATGTATTATTTTATGTAAGTCGCTTTGGATAAAAGCGTCTGCCAAATACTTAAACATATATAAACACCTGAAAGTCTTCATATCAGCTAAAACCACCAATCTGTTTCACTGGATTCAGAATAAAACCAAATTCTGTTTAACCCAACAATGTTAGTATTTGAATATTGTTACTTGAAGACTGATTCCTGGTTACAATTATACTGTTAAGAAAGTATTGTCTTATACTTTGCCTAAAATGAGAATGCATCATAATCAGTAGTGGCTGGTGAATTTTGTTTTAGGTGGGGCTGAAAGTTTGTAAACCAAACCCCTGTAGGGGCGTCATCCTCTCCCAGAAGATTTCTTTGTGATTTTCACATACAAATATTGAAGCTCTTTGATCCTTCTCAACTCTGTGGTAATATTATTTTCATAAAATACAACCAATAGTACGTTAATGTTAAATCTTACTTGTGAAAAGTAATCCCCGATTCCTATTTTCAACAGTCTGCTCATTTGAGCAGGAAAACGCTGAACACCATCTTTGTTTTCTACCTTTCAACTGTCAGTTCAGGCTGCTCGCCGGCTCCTCATCAGCACTTCAAGATGGCGGGCAAATTGCTCACGTCACAGCAACCAATGCTGCGTCTACTTATAAGATGTCTATGGTTATAACGTAATTGCAAACACGGCAATCTGTTGCGTCCACTGCAGTTTGCTACCTTATTCATACTTTTTGTCAAGTGATTTTTTTTTAAGCAGGGTTTCATGAGGTACCTATACATAACGTTACGTTAGTAAATGTATCACACACACAGTAACGTAACGTTAGTCAATGTATCACACACAGTAACATTACGTTAGTCAATGTATCACACACAGTAACATTACGTTAGTCAATGTATCACACACAGTAACATTACGTTAGTCAATGTATCACACACAGTAACATTACGTTAGTCAATGTATCACACACAGTAACATTACGTTAGTCAATGTATCACACACAGTAACATTACGTTAGTCAATGTATCACACACAGTAACGTAACGTTAGACGGCAGTCAGCAGCACCGCGTATTTTAGCCACCTACAAAAAGACAAACATAGTCAAATAAAGGTCAGTTAAAATGTATACTATATTAAGAATATGTGTACATATTGCATAGGGTCCTGACATCTAAAAAGTACAACTCTGTTCATTGTTATGTTCATATATTTGTTATGTTTTTCATGTGTACGCACACATAAACACACATACAGTATGAGATGAGATAAGGTAAGAACAGGATAGAAACTGCTGTGGAACTAGTTACAATGCAATATGCCATGGAAATACAATGTTAACACTTTTGTGCAAATAAGTACAGTTGCACTTGTTTTTTACAAATGTGTTTATTCTGTAAAGGAATGCGTTACATGTTTAAAATGACTGGTTAATAGTGCTATTTTGAAGTGCAATGTCAGCACTATCTTTTTCCCTGCAATTTCAAATGCACTTGTTTTAATAAATAAATACAGCGTTTTAAAAGCATACACAATCTGTGTAAATATATTAGTCTGTGGTTAAATGACTTGAAAGGACTCGAAACTCCGGGTTGGGGAGGAGATCTTGCCCCAAGTGGAGGAGTTCAAGTACCTCGGAGTCTTGTTCACGAGTGAGGGAAGAGTGGATCGTGAGATCGACAGGCGGATCGGTGCGGCGTCATCAGTAATGCGGACGCTGTATCGATCCGTTGTGGTGAAGAAGGAGCTGAGCCGGAAGGCAAAGCTCTCAATTTACCGGTCGATCTACGTTCCCATCCTCACCTATGGTCATGAGCTTTGGGTTATGACCGAAAGGACAAGATCACGGGTACAAGCGGCCGAAATGAGTTTCCTCCGCCGGGTGGCGGGGCTCTCCCTTAGAGATAGGGTGAGAAGCTCTGTCATCCGGGGGGAGCTCAAAGTAAAGCCGCTGCTCCTCCGCATCGAGAGGAGCCAGATGAGGTGGTTCGGGCATCTGGTCAGGATGCCACCCGAGCGCCTCCCTAAGGAGGTGTTTAGGGCATGTCCGACCGGTAGGAGGCCACGAGGAAGACCCAGGACACGTTGGGAAGACTATGTCTCCCGGCTGGCCTGGGAACGCCTCGGGATCCCCCGGGAGGAGCTGGACGAAGTGGCTGGGGAGAGGGAAGTCTGGGCTTCCCTGCTTAGGCTGCTGCCCCCGCGACCCGACCTCGGATAAGCGGAAGAAGATGGATGGATGGATGGATGGATGGACTCGAAACTCAAAATGCAGGACTTGGGACTTGACTTGAGACTTTCGAGTCTTGACTTTGGACTTGACTCGGACTTGCCCTGTCTTGACTCGGGACTTGACTCGAGACTTGAGGGTAAAGACTTGAGACTTACTTGTGACTTGCAAAGCAATGACTTGGTCCCACCTCTGCTACAACATGCACCTGGCGTATTCTGTGTTTGCTAATTACTTTGCATTGAAGGAGTCAAAAGATGGGATTCGTACACGAGGCGAATTTATCTTACGTCTGGCAACGCAAGTGCGCCGCCAATACCCGGATGTTGCACTCAAAACAACGAGAACCTGCCCCATTAAAAAGGACGCATTATTGAACAACCTAATATAATGGCACCATGTTGATCTTCTCGAGAGGTGGGTTACTTAAACATGTTTTAGCAAAATAATGAGTTAGTCTCGCGAGGCACACTTCATGTCAGTAGTAGCGGTAATGCGCGCCAAAAGTTGCTTTCCAACCGCCATTAAATACAAGAAGAAGAAAAGTACTTCCGCTTCCGGTCCCCCCCCCCCAGTGTTTCAGCCATATATGTTTATGTTTAGTTCTTAAATGTTTATGGTTCTTATAGTAGTTCTTATATAGTTTTAGTTTTTATATATTTATGGGTCTTAGTGACGCAGAAGGACAACTAACTGTCTTGGTGTGAACATTTTATTTTTCCCCCCCCAAAAAATGTCGGCCCCCAGCCTGCCGCTGCACACTCTTCAGAAGCAATTTCTGGAAGGCTTGACCAGGTTCGCGTTAGAGTTCTTCCAAGACGTCGAGAAGGTAGTGACTATTTACCAAGGGGAGATGCTCCGATACCAGGAGGAGAACCGTGGTCTGCGCTCCCTGCTGAATGACGTCATCCACCCGGAGATGAAGGTGCACACTAAAGGTTGGTACACTTGTCACAAACACATGGCGGCTTTTATCTGCATGGCAAGTTTCTACTGGGAGCTGCTGGGGAGCTTCAAGCCAGGTGAAGCACTGATAGACTTAGACTAACTTTAATGATCCACAAGGGAAATTGTTCCACAAAGGCTGGGCGATATGGCCTTTTATTAATATCGCGATATGTTTAGGCCATGTCACGATACACGATATATATCTCGATATTTTGCCTTAGCCTTGAATGAACACTTGATGCATATAATCACAGCAGTATGATGATTCTATGTGTCTACATTAAACATTATTCTTCATACTGCATTAATATATGCTCATTTTAAACTTTCATGCAGAGAGAGAAATCACAACTAAAAGTGTATTTATTAAACAGTTATAAACAGTGGCACAGACATTCATGTCATTTCCAAAACAGAAAGTACAAGATTGTCAGAGATATTTTAAAACAAGCTATTAGTGCACTTTTGTGCATGATGTCACTAAGATGACATTTCAAAACAACACTAAATTAAAGTGCACTTTTTGTACAGAACACCACTACAATAGTTTAAAACAAATAAAGTACACTTTTGTGCATAATGTCACACAAGATATTTCAATAACTGTCAAATAAAAATGAGCTGCATAATAGGAAATTAACAGCGTGGCTTCATAGTAAAAGAGTGCGGGTACTAGACTGGCCTGCCTGTAGTCCAGACATTGAAAATGTGTGGTGCAATATGAAGGCTAAAATATCAGAAGGGAGACTGTTGAACAACTTAAGCTGTACATCAAGCAAGAATGGGAAAGAATTCCACTTCAAAAATGTGTCTCCTCAGTTCCCAAACCTTTACTGAGTGTTGTTAAAAGGAAAGGCCATGTAACACAGTGATAAAAATGCCTTTTTTGCAATGTGTTGCTGCCATTAAATTCTAAGTTCATGATTATTTGTAAAAAAAAAAATGAAGTCTCTCAGTGTGAACATGAAATATCTTGTCTTTGCAGTCTATTCAATTGAATATAAGTTGAAAAGGATTAGCAAATCATTGTATCTTCTTTTTATTTACCATTTACACAACGTGACAACTTCACTGCTTTTGGGGTTTGTATTTTACACAGTATATGGCGCCCTCTTACGACTTTCCCTACGTAAAGACGTAACACATTAGCCTTTGGTGTTAGCTAATAATAACAATATGGATAGCTAGCGTTAGCTGTCATTGAATTCCATCATAACAACATGACTGCAATTTGTTGGTCGCTGCTTTTGGCTCCCTGTGCATACGAGTTGAATGACCGCCACAAACACTAATCATTTTATTTGGGCCAGGAAGAAATGTTATCACATAAACTTTGTAATTGTGAAAAATATAGACAATTGTGTAGCAAATGTGTTCTGTTAAACAACTAATGTTAACATATGCTAGCCGGTGGTGTTGTTATATGTTTTGCTTTGATTAAGTTGCAAATAGCACCTTTAAGACATTGACATTTTTAGGACGTATTTATTGATAGCTTAACGCGGTGGTAGCGCACTCAAAAAGCCGACACCTCTCTCTCGTCCCCCTTCCACCTTGTTTTAGCCCTTCCGCCTTTGTTTTTATGTCAATCAAGTGGTGTCCGAAGTCTTCCTTAGGTAATGGGGAGGGCCAAGTGTGAGGGCCGCAGAGCCCAATAAATGAAGTGAGCTCGAGGACCGTCTCCGGGTATCGTGAGAGAAGAGCGATTTCCAACATTACACTATGCCTGCTAAAAACAATGTCAGAAAACAAACGCTCATGGTTTTGTTCAGATGTTCATCTGTTGCTACGCCACGTAAATCTTGGCTATTTTTTTAATTACTGCATTTTTTTATCGCTTGTTAAGATGATTGAGTTCCAGTATATTTAGCTAAAATAGCTGTAACTACATTATTGGTTTTATCAATGTAGAAAGAATAAACCGCACAGCCACTAAAGTCCTTTGGAATTTTCCTATTCAATAAAAAAATGTCCAAAGAAACTAGGGTAATTTTAAGTGTTTATTTGAGTATTCAAACAACATTCGAGTACAAAGGGGAAAGGAGAACGGCAGAAAACCTCGAGGGGCGAGAGAAGAAGATACAAGTACAGCGGTATAGCTCGGTTGGTAGAGTGGCCGTGCCAGCAACTTAAGGGTTCCAGGTTCGATCCTCGCTTCCTCCATCCCGATCACTGCCGTTGTGTCCTTGGGCAAGACACTTTACCCACCTGCTCCCAGTGCCACCCACACTGGTTAAATGTAACTTAGATGTTGGGTTTCACCATGTAAAAGCGCTTTGAGTCACTAGAGAAAAGCGCTATATAAATGTAATTCACTGCAAGTTCTATCTGATTGTGAATAGCAGTGTTTTGGTTAAGCACTCGGTTGGCAGTTAACGTCAATCATAAAAAACCTGTTTGGAGGAAGTATTATAATTTACACAAACAATCGTTCAAAATCCTTGACCGAAAACCACAACACCACCATCACTGTTTAGTTCTCCAAAAATATAGATCGTTGACATTCAAAGATTAGCATCAATACGAATGGCCCATCAAATCCTAAATAACACTGCACCAGCGCCACTTAAGCACTTTGTCCAGTTTACATCTGCTGTGACAACTAGAAACACAGGAGCCTCCACCAGGGGGCAGTGTAGCGTACCCAGATGTAAAACAGCTTTTTCACAATCAGCCTTTTCATATATAGCGATAAAGGAATGGAACGACCTCACAACAAACTTGAAAAGTCTAACAGATTACTCTTCATTCACAGTTGAAGTTAAAAAGTGGCTTTGGAGCAATCACAGCTGCTCACACGGTCACTAAGGTGGGCACTATGATTGACACATCAACTTAATGTGTATTATATTTATCCATGAGAGCATTTTGTTGTAAATTGTGAGGTGTGTGTGTTAAAATCATGGTTGTTTTTACAAATGATGACAGATGTGAACAAGAGATTATATAAATGAGGTGTATTGTATATTAAGTATGTGTTAATGAAAGGGCATTTTATGACTTTTCTTAATTTGATTACATGCTATAGTATGATTTTATTGTCATAATTTTATTGCATGATTTTTGTATCCCTTTAATTTAGGTAACCAGGGACTGCAGATGGAAATGAGCTATTTAGCTATAATCTGGTAACGCACATATCTGTCTTTGAACTTAATGTTTCTGTGCATTGTCCCTTCAAATAAAGACTAAACTAAACTAATTTATCGATCAACAGCAGTCTTGGTCCATGGAGTGAGTGGGGATTAAGAGACATCCCAAAACTGCAAGGGCCATAAAAGTTTACAAGTGTAGATAGAACATGTTAAAACAGAAAATAAGCAGATGATAACAGTAAATGAACAAGTAGATTAATAATCAATTTTTACAGTTTGTCTTTTATAATGTAGACAAAATAATAGGTAGATAGATGACACAATATGTTACTGCATACATCAGCAGACTAATTAGGAGTCTTTTTTGTTTACTTACTACTAAAAGACAAGTTGTCTAGTATGTTCACTATTTTATTTAGGGACTAAATTGCAGTAATAAACATATGTCTAATTTAACATAATGTTTTTTGTCAAAATAAAGACAATAATGAAAATGTTTGTACCTAAATACATTTTGGTACCGGTACCAAAATATTGGTATCGGGACAACCCTAGTATGGGCAACATTTTCTTGACTTGTTATACACAATGTGAATATTTTCTTTTCCTTTACAGATGGTAACAGATCAACTACAACTGTCAGAGAGCAAGCACCCGAGCAGACCACGCCAGAATTTGCAGAGCCACTGGCGAAAATGGCTAAAACGGAACCGACGGAGCAATCGAGGTTTGATTCATCCGAGTCACTGGCTGCCAAACATGGGCCAAAAGACGTTTTGCAGCCATCCATTCATGTACCCAAGGAGGAGCAAACAGAAATATCCGTGTCATCTGAACTATTAACAGATCGGTTGCCTGGTATACCTTCAGTGGTGCACATGGAAGTATCTAAACCATACACTTTGGCTGATACACCTCATGGCTCAGAAACACACATTTTACAGCCACTGGGCGTAACAAAAGGGCAGCAAATTGAATATGATAGACACTTGGCACCAGAAGGAGAAAGCAGAAGTGACAATGGACTCACTGTAGAGTGTTTTAAAAGTGAGGATGATGAAGACACTGGAAGACTTGACATCACTACCTCGTTACAAGATATGGCTTTTGGAAACTTCCACACTGCCACAGAATGCCCTGGTCTTAGCAGCTGGGAAGACATCTTTAACAAAGACCTGGGATCTCTGGAGCCTCCAAAAACCTCTTATAAAAAGGTACATGTTATTTAATGATTACTGTAGTTTGTTGGAACTTCTGTGTTACAATTTGAAGCAGGGGTCTAAATATAGTGGGCCCTTACATGTTTAGCAGTTCAGAAGTGGAACAACTTACAATTTGACTTATATTTTGGGCAGAAATAGTCTGACAAAAATCCCACACCAAAAATGATGTCATTCATGCCAGAATATACTGAGATATCTAGTTCAAGGATTAACTCAGAAAAGTTTTGGGATTTTTTGCATTTTTTTGGTTGTTTTTTAATTCCAAATGTCAGGAAGAGTGGATGGTGAGATCGACAGGCGGATAGGTGCGGCGTCTTCAGTAATGCAGACGCTGTATCGATCCGTTGTGGTGAAGAAGGAGCTGAGCCGGAAGACAAAGCTCTCAATTTAGCGGTCGATCTACGTTCCCCCCTATGGTCATGAGCTTTGGGTTATGACCGAAAGGACAAGATCACGGGTACAAGCGGCCGAAATGAGTTTCCTCCGCCGGGTGGCGAGACTCTCTCTTAGAGATAGGGTGAGAAGCTCTGTCATCCGGGAGGAGCTCAAAGTAAAGCCGCTGCTCCTCCACATCGAGAGGAGCCAAATGAGGTGGTTCGGGCATTTGGTCAGGATGCCACCCGAACGCCTCCCGAGGGAGGTGTTTCGGGCACGTCCGACCGGTAGGAGGCCACAGGGAAGACCCAGGACACGTTGGGAAGACTATCTCTCCCGGCTGGCCTGGGAATGCCTCGGGATCTCCCGGGAGGAGCTGGACGAAGCGGCTGGGGAGAGGTAAGTCTGGACTTCCCTGCTTAGGCTGCTGCCCCTGCGACCTCGGATAAGCGGAAGAAGATGGATGGATGGATGGACCACAGAAGAGTACCAGGGAAGACAAGCCAAAGAGGAAAAACGTGATGACCTCCATAGCACTGAAAAAAGAACTTATCGCCAAGTGGGAGAGGGGCTGGCTGTTCAGTACAATATGGCTAAGTCGACGGTATCGACCGTACTGAAGAGAAAATAAGCCATCAAAGCTGCTGTAGTGGCAAAAGGAGTGAAAACACTTAGCAGCAGAAGAAGCGATAAAGTGGAAGAAGTGGAAAAGGTTCTGCTGGAGTGCATTACCCATAAACAGTTGAGGGGCAACACAGTGTCAGAGACACTCATTTGTGACAAGGCCATGGAGCTGCATAATGCTCTGACTAGAGACAACCCAGTGGGCAGTGCTGACCAGTTGAAGGCTGGTTTGGAATCCATGGTGTGCTATATCACCTAGAGAGGCTGCCAGGGTGGGAAAGGAAAGTTTAGTTAAAGTTAAAGTACCAATGATTGTCACACACACACTAGATGTGATGAAATTTGTCCTCTGCATTTGACCCATCCCCTTGATCACCCCCTAGGAGGTGAGGGGAGCAGTGGGCTGCAGCAACCACAGATTTGAGGAAGACTTTGGGGACAGCCAGTATTTCGCCCCTAACACGGGTTTGTGATGAAGACGTTCATTAAGATAGAGAATAACTTAATGGCGATGAAAGTTAGAAGTTTATGCTCATGTGACGCCTTACTGCAAAATAAAGCTACGGCTTGTTTTTAGACAATTATTTGGTGGTAATATCCCAAATCTTGTGAACCTGGCAGTTCTTTAACTTTTTTATGGCTGGTGGTCACTCCATTGGACAGCTATTCAGAAGCTGACTTTTCCTAAATGTGTGTGTCTTGCCAGCCATTGGTCAGCTGCACACCAAATCATTTGAGAAAGTGTCCACTCTATTGGACATCAAGCATCACAGTTTTGTTCTTTTTGGTAACACCTATATTAAACAAAAATGTAGATATTAGTCCTATCATTAGAGTAAAGACACATGGCCTTCTGTTTTGTCATAGTCACATGCAGTGAGATTGGAAAGACTATACTTTCTAAAGTCAAGTGAGGATGCTGTTAGTGTTAGTGATGATGAATGCCTATCAAGAATTGGCAAATGGCAGCAGTAGTTGCAGTGAAACTGAGGATAGTGAAGGAGCTGAGGTTGTCCTACATGAGGCTCAAGAGCACTCCATAAAACAGACATGTCTGGAAAACCAAAGACATGCTTTTGAGTGAAAGAACGAAACTATGGCAGTGTTTGTTGATCAAGTGAAGACGTTTCATGAGGATAATATGGTGATATCCTACCAAGATAGAACATGTTTTGATCATTAGGGCTGCAACTAATGATTATTTTAACAGTAAACTAGTCAGTGATTATTTGTTGAGATTATTCGACGAGGGATGGGAATTGATAAGATTTTTACGGTTTAATTATTTAGTGCTTTATCGGTTCTCTTATCGATTCTTATTTGGGGAAAAAAGATAACAAAAAGGTGGATCAATATCACTTTTGTTTAGTTTAAAGCTAATGTGACCTTACAAAGCCGACAGTGAGGTATTAAGAGGCACATAGCATAGAAAAACTCTTGAAAATAAATAAATAAAACATGTCTGTGAAATTTATATGTGGAAATTACACAAGAATGTAACATTTTTAAAACTTTTAAGAATCTTTGTCATCTGCCTAAAATGATACTAGACTTACAAGGTGAAACTGATAAAATGACAAAGGCTCATACCATGCAACATGAGATGTTTCAAACCTTCTTTTGATAAAATGTTGGTGATTATGGCTCACAGCTAATAAAAACCTTGAATTGAATTGGTTTTTTTTTTAAACTTTAAATCATGATCATCAAAATGATAATACATGCTTGACATATGTCACTTTGCATTGAATGACTTAAAATCGATTTTTTTCACATTTGAAGTTAATAGCTGACATGAATGAACTTTTACACGATATTCTAATTTTTTGAGTTCCACCTGTATAATATAATCACTGAGTGAAAATGGTTGGAGGAATAAGTGCAACTTTTCTCTGACTACAATTGAACATTCACCTACCAAAGAGCATCTATGTGTCAAATTTTTTGCAAGCTTTTGACCACAAACTTTGTCATTGCTCGGTGAAATTCGTCGTTCACGGCCGAGTGGTGCTCTTCCCCGCCGCGGTAAAAGCTAGCTGCAGACATGAACTGGAGGTAATACTGCCTGCCTCCAAACCAGTCAGAATATGTCACTTCATGCTTGTATAAATAAGAAAGCATTAATTTCAATTTGAACAGGTAATAGCGCTAACATTATAGGCAGTATTAGTACCTGTTGTATTTACATCAGATGACTGCAGCGACATTAATGCATGGTTATTGCCTGTTGTATGTTCGAATGTTTCAGTATATTGCTTGTATGTCCTCCTTAATGAAAACCTTGGAATTATTTCAAGTACCGCTGTTGCAATCTTTTCTTGTACAAACCCCGTTTCCATATGAGTTGGGAAATTGTGTTAGATGTAAATATAAACGGAATACAATCATTTGCAAATCCTTTTCAACCCATATTCAATTGAATGCACTACAAAGACAACATATTTGATGCTCAAACTCATAAACTTTTTTTTTTGCAAATAATAAATAACTTAGAATTTCATGGCTGCAACACGTGCCAAAGTAGTTGGGAAAGGGCATGTTCACCACTGTGTTACATGGCCTTTCCTTTTAACAACACTCAGTAAACGTTTGGGAACTGAGGAGACACATTTTTTAAGCTTCTCAGGTGGAATTATTTCCCATTCTTGCTTGATGTACAGCTTAAGTTGTTCAACAGTCCGGGGGTCTCCGTTGTGGTATTTTAGGCTTCATAATGCGCCACACATTTTCAATGGGAGACAGGTCTGGACTACAGGCAGGCCAGTCTAGTACCCGCACTCTTTTACTATGAAGCCACGTTGATGTAACACGTGGCTTAGCATTGTCTTGCTGAAATAAGCAGGGGCGTCCATGGTAACGTTGCTTGGATGGCAACATATGTTGCTCCAAAACCTGTATGTACCTTTCAGCATTATTGGCGCCTTCACAGATGTGTAAGTTACCCATGTCTTGGGCACTAATACACCCCCATACCATCACAGATGCTGGCTTTTCAACTTTGCGCCTATAACAATCCGGATGATTCTTTTCCTCTTTGGTCCGGAGGACACGACGTCCACAGTTTCCAAAAACAATTTGAAATGTAGACTCGTCAGACCACAGAACACTTTTCCACTTTGTATCAGTCCATCTTAGATGAGCTCAGGCCCAGCGAAGCCGACTGCGTTTCTGGGTGTTGTTGATAAACGGTTTTCACCTTGCATAGGAGAGTTTTAACTTGCACTTACAGATGTAGCGACCAACTGTAGTTACTGACAGTGGGTTTCTGAAGTTTTCCTGAGCCCATGTGGTGATATGCTTTGCACACTGATGTCGCTTGTTGATGCAGTACAGCCTGAGGGATCGAAGGTCACGGGCTTAGCTGCTTACGTGCAGTGATTTCTCCAGATTCTCTGAACCCTTTGATGATATTACGGACCGTAGATGGTGAAATCCCTAAATTCCTTGCAATAGCTGGTTGAGAAAGGTTTCTCTTAAACTGTTCAACAATTTGCTCACGCATTTGTTGACAAAGTGGTGACCCTCGCTCCATCCTTGTTTGTGAATGACTGAGCATTTCATGGAATCTACTTTTATACCCAATCATGGCACCCACCTGTTTCCAATTTGCCTGTTCACCTGTGGGATGTTCCAAATAAGTGTTTGATGAGCATTCCTCAACTTTATCAGTATTTATTGCCACCTTTCCCAACTTCTTTGTCACGTGTTGCTGGCATCAAATTCTAAAGTTAATGATTATTTGCAAAAAAAAAACGTTTATCAGTTTGAACATCAAATATGTTGTCTTTGTAGCATATTCGACTGAATATGGGTTGAAAATGATTTGCAAATCATTGTATTCCGTTTATATTTACATCTAACACAATTTCCCAACTCATATGGAAACGGGATTTGTAAAATGTCGACAACTTTCAGAGCACTTCTTCCGCCCGGGCGCAGTGATGTTGCTGTCTGACGTCACTACGCACGTCGCGTGGTGACATCGTTCTCTCCTGTAAGAACCCTTAAGGGTAATCGTTTGAAAAAAATGGCAACTTGGCAAACGTTTTCAAGGAGTTGATACACTGGGTTCGATTGCCATCCCTACAAAATCATTATGGCTTATGATTTTCTGCACACGTTTGAGTTTGACCTGACTTTAACTCCGTTTTGAAATTAAATTGTGACGAAAGAAACACAAGTTGCTTGGAAACAAATGGTTTTACTTCATTCCAAAAAGTATATAACTACAGTAAAAAATAAGTCAACATACGTCCAAGTCCAAGAGTCCTGTAAACATGAGCTATTTTTTTGTCCAGTACTGTAAAGGTTATTTGGCTAAAGGAATAAAATGGTAAACATAAACATTCCTAGAAGTCTATCAACAATAACACATCTTTACTGACTCATTTTCATAATCGACTTTGTCAGTTATGTTGACTAATCGTTGCAGCACCACTGGTCACCAGATGAAATTTTGCGTTTTGATTTCATAGCAAAGAGATTTAAGCAGATTCACTTTGTTGATAATCCTTCACATGAGCCAAGTTGTAAGCTCTTCAAAATCACAGCAATGTTGGATACACTCAAGAAAACCTTCTGTTCAACCGTAGAACATGAATAATTGCAATGGATTCTACGAGAGGGACAAGTGGAAGAAAATGGATGGATGAATGAGCAGATCATCCCGTTCAAGGGGTATATGTCTCTCAAGCAGTACTTGCCAAAGAAATCCACAGTATGGAAGTGTGGGTTCGAGCAAACCGAGGAAAACATGCACAGATTTGAAGTGTACCAAGGTTTGGCTCAGGGCGGTACACTCGGTGTATTGGGAATGGCCTCTGTGAGGACACAGCAAAAGAATTGTGTTTCAATGCTGAAACAACACTGTGTTTATAGCCCAGACTCCAAGGAGCACAACTGAAGCTGAAGAGCAGAAAAAAACTCATAGAAGAAGGAAGAGGAGCTCGCTCTTTTGTCACCAATGCTGAAAATACCACTGGCCAATCCTTCTTGGATAGTTGACATGGCCTATCCCTGTGTTGGCCAGCAAGACAAAGGACAAAAAAGCTCCACATCCAGAGGGTATGGTCCGTGACACTGTAAGGGAGAATATAGGAGGGGTGTATCTCATAGATCAATGCATGTGTATCCCCACAGACGCAAAAACAAACCATGGTAGATCCCAGTGTTGTTCCACTTCTTGGACGTGACTCCTGTGAATGCCTGGCACATCCACACAATGTGTGGATTGGGGAGGTTTTGCATTTCAAGGCGTCTTCGCTCATGCGCTAATGAATGCAATTTCCATCCAGACACCAAGAGGAGGAAGACCCAGTGGCACCTCACCTCCTTTGAAGCGCAGAACACTGTCCTACCCTCCCCCCGAGATAAAGTTTGGTCCTGGAGGACACTGGCCCCGGCTCACTGAAGCAAAACATGCCAACAGATGCCATGACGCTGCGTGCACACGGAAAACAAAGTACATCTGCATGCAGTGCTATGTGGCTCTGTGCCCCGGGTGCTTTGCCAATTTCCATACAATATAGACTTTTTCCACTGATGTACCTTTTAAAGACACACTTTTAGTAGGCTGATATGTTGTCATGGTTGGAGTCAGAATGTCTTTCACAAAATTCCGTTTGTAATCAGGAGGTTGAACGTTTTTGCAATACATTTAAAAGTATTGGGATACGTTCTGATCATTAAAACACTTTTTATAGTGTTCACAAAACTACTTTTATTCATTGCTTTCTTAAAAACGTATTACATCAATCAATGTTTACGAAATGTTAGAGTGATAAAACACCTGGGGTGTGGGGGTCTTGAAGTTGGTTATCATAATTTGTCAATCAAGGAATATCTGAAGGAAGAAAATCTTCCACGCAAGAATCTTTGCAGAAAATAATTTTCTATAGGTGCTTTTCGAGCCGACTTCATGGACAAACCTAACCCTTTGACACTGTGGTGGATCTTTCAGGATTATAGTGGGTATGGAAAGGACAGTACGATCTGGCTTTAAGGCAGGACCGTTCATTTCAGTGAAATGCTGTGGAGGAGAAGATTGTGTCCCTGGGCTAGCCCATGGGTCTGGAGGTAGATGAGTGGTGGAAGATCATGCACACTGTAGTTGTGACTATGGACAAACTGCATAGTCTTCACAGAAAGCAGTGGCTTAGAAACATTTTATGGAGGAGTATGAAGGCTGGATGGATGAGCAGCTCTCCTAATTCAGAATTGAACTGTTTGGCTATTGGGCCACGTCAGTCTTTTTGTGCACCTTTGCCTCCCTTTACAATATCCTCATAAAGGTTAAGTATCCATTGCATTGTACACAGTGTAACTTTCCCTTTCCACTTGTCAGTTTGCCCTGTACAGGCCGACAATGCATACATGGGTCGTCTCACTATAAGGATCTGTGGGATTAAAAAGAAGAAATTACATTTGTGTTTTTATCTGTTTTTTTTTTAATATTCTATTCTAAATGTCTTGCTGGTAGACTTTTGGAATCTCAAGTCAAAGGTTGACCTGCCTCCCGGAATGGAAGTGTTTGTGTTCCAAGGGTCCAGTGTCCTGTATGTTCTAAATGAGAGGTGCATCTACACCCCCGGGATACTCAAATTGTGCTGAATACCATTTAAAAAACACATTACTACATAGGAAACTACAGACATGCAGGCAGGCTTCTGACTTTGCTAAAAGTTACACAAAGGCTGCCATCTAGTGGTGAGTAAATCTATTACATGGCAAGTTTCCCTTCTAAATTATATTCTATGGAGAGAAATGTATATTTTTACGCAATCACACGAAAAATTGATTTGCAAACAAAACAAATATTTAAACCAAAATACAAATTTTGCTTACAAATCAAAAAACTAACCCCCGCCTTAACGCTCTCCTGACAGCACTGGAAAATCCTGACTTAACTAATCAAGTTATTCATCTTTGTAGTACAGATTTGTAGTAATGATTGACTTGGTAAAACAAACAAGAGTTCCCAGATAACTTGATTCTGATGCGTAGTACAAGCCATAGGAGGGAAAATACCCTTGTGAGGGCAGAAGGACTCAGTAGTCGCAGGCCAGCCTGACAACATATTGGGCAGAGGAGACCCCGCCCAAAAGATTGAAGTTTATTTGTAACTAATATATATATATATATATATATATATATATATATATATATATATATATATATATATATATATATATATATATATATATATATATATATATATATATATTATGTATGTATAATGTGTGTGTGTGTGTGTATATATATATATATATATATGTATATATATATATATATATATATATATATATGTATATTAGTTATAAGTTTGCTTAAAACAGGGAAACCTGCGAAACAGGCTTGTAGGGATGATATAGCCGCTGTGTTTTTTCCTGACGTAACATATGTGCCACTCTACCCCGGTATTGAGCACTGTATAACGGATAAACCACAGAAACCTCGTCATATATGTATATAATTATGTGTATATATATATATATATATATATATATATATATATATATATATATATATATATATATATAATTATGTACATATATATATATATATATATACAGGTAAAAGCCAGTAAATTAGAATATTTTGAAAAACTTGATTTATTTCAGTAATTGCATTCAAAAGGTGTAACTTGTACATTATATTTATTCATTGCACACAGACTGATGCATTCAAATGTTTATTTCATTTAATTTTGATGATCACTGATGGTTTGGGTTGGTTTGGTTTGCATTTCCTTTGGAAATCGAGGTCCCAGAGTCTGGAGGAAGACAGGAGAGGCACAGGATCCACGTTGCCTGAAGTCTAGTGTAAAGTTTCCACCATCAGTGATGGTTTGGGGTGCCATGTCATCTGCTGGTGTCGGTCCACTCTGTTTCCTGAGATCCAGGGTCAACGCAGCCGTCTACCAGCAAGTTTTAGAGCACTTCATGCTTCCTGCTGCTGACCTGCTCTATGGAGATGGAGATTTCAAGTTCCAACAGGACTTGGCGCCTGCACACAGCGCAAAATCTACCCGTGCCTGGTTTACGGACCATGGTATTTCTGTTCTAAATTGGCCCGCCAACTCCCCTGACCTTAGCCCCTTAGAAAATCTGTGGGGTATTGTGAAAAGGAAGATGCAGAATGCCAGACCCAAAAACGCAGAAGAGTTGAAGGCCACTATCAGAGCAACCTGGGCTCTCATAACACCTGAGCAGTGCCAGAAACTCATCGACTCCATGCCACGCCGCATTAACGCAGTAATTGAGGCAAAAGGAGTTCCAACCAAGTATTGAGTATTGTACATGCTCATATTTTTCATTTTCATACTTTTCAGTTGGCCAACATTTCTAAAAATCCCTTTTTTGTATTAGCCTTAAGTAATATTCTAATTTTGTGACACACGGAATTTTGGATTTTCATTTGTTGCCACTTCAAATCATCAAAATTAAATGAAATAAACATTTGAATGCATCAGTCTGTGTGCAATGAATAAATATAATGTACAAGTTACACCTTTTGAATGCAATTACTGAAATAAATCAAGTTTTTCAAAATATTCTAATTTACTGGCTTTTACCTGTGTGTGTGTGTGTGTGTATATATATATATATATATATATATATATATATATATATATATATATATATATATATATATATATATATAATTATGTACATACACATATATATATATATATATATATATAATTATGTGTATATGTATGTATGTATGTATGTATGTATATATAGATATACATACATGTATGTATGTATGTATGTATGTATGTATATATATGCATGTATATATATATAATGTAAGCACCCCCCGTTGAGAGGGCAATCAGGTTTCTTTCGACAGTTGCAGCTTTTGTTGGTTTTGGAGTCGCTCTGTCCGGGGGCCGACGGCTCATTTGCAATTTTTTTGTTGTGGTTTGAGATAATTTGTCGTATATTGTTCATACAGCTGTAGCTCAATTTAATGTTGTTCTTGTTGAATACTTTTCTTAGGGTGTTGTCTTTGGGAAAGTGTTTGTCAATCAGATTGAGGAATTTGTGTCCAATGTTAGTTGAGACGTTTTTGCTGTATGGGGGGTTGTACCAGATGATGTCGTTTCAACAAGAACAACATTAAATTGAGCTACAGCTGTATGAACAATATACGACAAATTATCTCAAACCACAACAAAACAATTGCAAATGAGCCGTCGGCCCCCGGACAGAGCGACTCCAAAAACCAACAAAGGCTGCAACTGTCGAAAGAAACCTGATTGCCCTCTCAACGGGGGTGCTTACAAACATCAGTTGTCTACCAATCTAAGGTAACACGCAAGGACATTAACACATCCGACACATATGTAGGATTAACCGAAGGAGAGTTCAAAACCAGATGGAACAATCACAAGGCTTCTTTCAGGAACCAAAACCTGCGGAATACCACAGAACTCAGCAAACACATTTGGGACCTCAAAGACAATAATGTTGAATATTCAATAACATGGCAAATTCTTGCATCCAGCACACCTTACAATAGTGGTAATAAAAGATGCAACCTATGCTTGAAAGAGAAACTGTTTATTATTTACCGTCCAGACCTGTCATCCCTCAACAAGCGCAGCGAAATTGTAACAGCATGCCGCCACAGACGGAAACACCTCCTAGGTAACACATGAGCCAATCACCACGCCCCTACGCCAGCCTGTACCCACCCACTCTGTGCCCTATATAAACCATGGTATGTGAATGCTCCCATTAAAATCTCCTGATGATTGAGGGAAACCCCCCTCATGAAACAGGCCTGTAGAGATGAAATAGTCTTGTGATTTTTTTTCCCCACACATACATTATATATATATATATATATATATATATATATATATATATATATATATATATATATATATATATATATATCATCACTGAAAATTACGTTTTTCCAGAAGTTTTGAGGCTTGTCTCTGTGCTGTTTGGCGTAATGTAAGCGGGATACTTTGTGACATTTGCGCAGAAATGGCTTTCTTCTGGCGACTCGACCATGAAGCCCATTTTTCTTCAAGTGCCTCCTTATTGTTCATCTTGAAACAGCCACACCACAATCTTTCAGAGAGTCCTGTATTTCAGCTGAAGTTATTTGTGGATTTTTCTTTGCAACTCGAACAATTTTCCTGGCAGTTGTGGCTGAAATCTTTGCTGGTCTACCTGAATCCCTCATTTTCCACTTCTTAATCAGCGTTTGAACACTGCTGATTGGCATTCTCAATTCCTTGGATATCTTTTTATACCCCTTTCCTGTTTTATGCAGTTCAATGACCTCTTCTCGCAGATCCTTTGACAATTATTTTGCCTTCCGCATGTCTCAGAATCCAGAAAGGCAAAAGCAACGTTGTTATATCAACAGCAGCCGCTCGCTCTTTCTCACTTGCGCCAACACATGCACATATGGCACTGAGCCAGTGATGCGTTTACAGCCACACAAAAAGTCGGACAACTCCAACACCACACATAAAGTGTAATTCCAGGTCGTTACACTATGATTTACCAATCAAATGTGTGCTTATTCTAGTGTCATTTATTAGGAATCTTAATTTATAAATATTAATCATGAAATGCTGTTAGTGTATTAAATAAATACTAATAAAAATATATTTTTTACAAACAGGAAGTTGCAGGAATGTACACAGGATTCCCTGCTTACATCTCATTGTGCAACATGTGAATGTTTTAATGGGAACTAAATGCAATGGCTGAAAGGAGTACACATTATTTCCAAAGCAGGACCTCCACCCAGACAAACAATACAAGTACACAGTTCATGAAAAACAATATTTTTTGTTATTGTCATTGTAGGTGGGCCTAAACACTTATATTAGAAAATAACCTCATGGAAATGACTGCTGTCATTTGATTATAATAATAAGAGAATGTTGTCTGTCTATCTGTGTTGGCCCTGCGATGAGGTGGGGACTTGTCCAGGATGTACCCCGCCTTCCGCCCGAATGCAGCTGAGATAGGCTCCAGCACCCCCCGCGACCCTGAAAGGGACAAGTGGTAGAAAATGGATGGATGGATGGAGATTTAACTTGTTATTTAGTCAGGTTTGGGACAGGTGTGCTGCTGGTCTAGCCACAGTGTGCACGTCTGATGTTGCTCATATGGGCTCCACTGAATGCTCAGGGAGTTTTTGCGTTTGCTCACACACATGAAAAATTAGAGGGGGACTTCCGGTTGAGGACGCATGGCGTGAGCCTCTAGCTCCCGCTTTACTCTTCCTTTTAACATGCACCCCACCTGTATTTGAAGAGCATTTAACCGCTGGTAACTCTTTTCTACTACAACGACGCATAGCAACACGCTTGATGACTGACAATGCCTCCCAAATCTGCAAAGTCGCAAGAGAAGGCAGAGGCAGATGCTGCAGCCGTTAGCAAATCTGAGCTAATTGCTATATTATCGGACCACAGATCAACCTTGTTGACTGAGCTCAAAACATCCTTTAGCGAGGTGAACGAGAAGCTGGACGGACTTCAGGAGACTGTCAATAGACATAACTATAGATTGACTTCATTAGAGGAAAATGCCGAATCCCTACATCAGCGGTTGGAGCAGGTGGAGGCTGTTTGTGACATGCTACAGGCCGACAACCAGAAGCTAAAGGCTAAGCTCACCGACCTGGAGGGAAGGAGCAGGCGGAGTAATGCCCGGCTAGTTGGCTTACCTGAAGGGATAGAAGGCCCGCAACCTACCAAGTTTTTCTCCTTGTTGCTGAAGGAAGTACTTGGTGAGGAAGTATTCGCACTCGCGTTTGGCTTGGATCAGTAGCCGAGGCAGCTAACTATATCAAGGCGTATAAAGACTCTTCATAACGGCCTCATCAACAAACTTTGTTTATGAGTTACAGTGAGTTTAAGACCTGGACTGTATAATCATATTACACGTTATACTTTCTACCTCAATCTATATGACTGTTGTTGCTACCATGTGTTTATAGCTAGCCTTTATATCGGTCCAGATAGAAGTTTGTAAAGTCTCAGCAGCATATAATTCATCTAAACCAATAATTTATTATTTTCTCATTTTCCCTACCTCATTTGAGATGCACGTGTATAAAGGAGCCCTTTTTTCCCATTTTATTTGTATCTTTTTTGAAAATGATCAAGCTTCATTGGTTTATTTCATTTTGAAGGGTTTTGTGTTAAGTTTTTTTCTGGTTTAAGTTGAGAAGGTTTAACATAGTTAATTTCTATCTCAATTTTGAAATGCTGCTGATCTAAATGCACTACTTACATGCAAGCTATGCACATGCAACAAGAATAGCTATTGAATTGTATTTATATCTTTTCAGTTTTTTTGTTTTGTTTTTGTTTTTGTTTTTTTGTTTTGTTTTTTTTGTTTGTTTTTTGAAAAAGCATTTATTTTTTGATTATATATACATTTAATAGTTTACCCTGTTTTATTATATTTACATCTAATATATATCTTTGTACTCAGTTATTTCCCTGTATCAGGTGGGGTACTTAATAGGTTAATAATATGGGGGAGTAGAGGGGTTTTGGTTCTTTTTTAAGAAGTAATCTGGAAGTCTTTAAGTTAGTTAGGGAAGGTGTGCTGTTTTTTTTTTTAATAGCTGAATTCACCTTAGGGTTGGGGGGAGGTTGTTTTTGTTTTGCTGTCACTCAAGGCATAAAGGCTGGTCACTATTACTTGAGTACTTGGTCTAAACTTAATTGGCACCGTATCACCTGTTTGATGTTTAACTGTTTTTCCATATCATACATAGAAGCAGCATGAACTGTGACATCAACCTCGTTAGCTGGAATGTCAAGGGCCTGAATCACCCGGTAAAGAGGAAAAAAGCACTAGTACACCTCAAGCGTCTGAGGACGGGAATTGCCTTTCTGCAGGAGACCCACCTTCGAAGGTCAGATCACTCTCGTTTAAAATGTGGTTGGGTGGGTCAGCTCTTCCATTCTACTTTTCAGGCTAAGGCGAGAGGCGTTGCCATATTGATAAATAAGGATATATCTTTTACCCCCTCTGGTATCATAGCAGACTCAAACGGACGTTATATTATAGTTACTGGCCAACTCTATAACACCAAGGTTGTACTGGCTAACGTATATGCTCCGAATTTTGATGATGCCCAGTTTTTTGATCGTCTCATCAAATTACTTCCAGATCTAAACTCTCACCAGCTCATTATGGGAGGTGATTTTAATTTTTGTTTAGAACCTGGGATGGACAGATCAACAGCCAGAAAAGGTTATGTAGCATCTAAATCAGTTTCCTATATACAAACTTTTCTTTCGGAATTTGGCATATCCGATATATGGCGTTTTTTGCATCCAAAAAGTAGGGAATACTCCTTCTTTTCACATGTGCACCACACATATAGCAGAATCGACTATTTTTTCACTGACAATAAATTAACTCCCTACATAAGTTCTTGTGAGTATCAAACTATACTAATATCTGACCATGCTCCCCTTTTATTGAAGCTGAATTTGCCTGAATCAAGGACAATTAGAAGAAATTGGAGGTTTAACTCTCTATTATTAGCAGATGAAAATTTTGTACTTTTTTTATCAGAACAAATCTCTCTATTTTTGGAAATAAACATGACCACAGATGTTTCAGTTGCGACTGTTTGGGAGGCCCTTAAGGCTTACTTAAGAGGGCAGATAATATCTTTCATGGCTAATAAGAGAAAGAACTCTGAAGCAAAACAACTAAGTCTGGACAAGCAAATAGCTGAAATTGATAAAATATATGCACAATTCCCATCTCCTGACTTATATAAAGAGCGTATGAAACTTAAAGCAGAATATGACCTTATTTCATCATTTTTCATTGAAAACCTTCTGCTCAGGAATAGGAGTGTTCTGTATGAACATGGTGAGAAGGCAGGGGAAATTCTGTCCAGACAATTGAAGGGGGTAAGAGCTAAACAAATTATCAATGGGGTGCTTTCTCAGGATGGTAGGGTCACTACAGACCAACAGGAAATAAATAATATTTTTAAAGATTACTATTGTAAACTGTATGCATCCAACAGTCCCTCCAATCCCAATGCCATACAGGACTTCTTTAAGGATCTACGTATCCCATCCTTGCCACCAGATCAGGTCTTAAATCTAGACAAGCCAGTAACACAACAAGAAATATCGGAGGCCATTAAGTCTCTGCAAACTAAAAAATCACCTGGTTTGGATGGTCTGCCGTGTGAATTTTATGTGAAATTCTCTACACAGTTAGCTCCTATTTTGGCAGCCATGTATTCAGAATCACTAGTAGCGGGATTTCTCCCAACCACCCTAAATCAGGCATGCATAACATTACTGGCAAAAAAGAGCAAGGACCCCTTAGACTGCGGATCCTATAGACCCATATCTTTGTTAAACACAGACTATAAAATATTGGCCAAAGTATTAGCTTACCGTTTGGAAAACATTTTACCCAGTTTAATATCCCCAGACCAGACAGGTTTTGTTAAGCATAGACGCTCCTTTTTTAATACCCGACGCCTGTTTAACATAATGTACACTCCTTGTCAAGCTGCTTCAGAATGTCTTCTCTCCATGGATGCAGAGAAGGCATTCGATAGAGTAGAATGGGACTACCTCTTTGAAACGCTGGCAAAATTCGGATTTGGGGAAACATTCATCACATGGATAAAACTGTTATATTCCAGCCCTTCTGCTATGATTCTGACTAATAATTTGTATTCAAGTCCTTTTGATTTACACCGTGGAACTCGCCAGGGATGCCCCCTCAGTCCCCTTCTTTTTGTCCTGGCTATCGAACCCCTAGCTTTAGCCATTAGATCTAATCACTCTATAATGGGCATACATAGAGGAAACATAGAACATAAATTGTCCCTTTATGCTGACGATCTTCTCCTTTATGTGTCCAACGCAGAATCTGCAATTCCATTAATTCTTAGCCTGTTACAACAGTTTGGTGAAATCTCCGGTTATAAATTGAATTTAAATAAAAGTGAGCTACTGCCCTTGAATATGGACGTCTCAATACTAGAAAACATTGGGTTGCCCTTTAAGATCACTACAGACAGTTTTAATTACCTCGGAATTACTATTACAAAGAATTTTAAAGACCTCTTCAGGCAAAACTTTGGGAAGTTGTTTACACAAACCAAGCAAGATCTGGCTAATTGGACTCCCCTTTTCATTTCACTTATAGGCAGAGTCAATGTAATTAAGATGACTGTGCTTCCAAAATATTTGTATCTGTTTCAATGCTTACCTGTATTTATCCCTGGTACATTTTTCAAAAAATTAGACTCAATAATCTCATCTTATATTTGGAATGGCAAACAGCCACGTCTGCGCAAGGAGTTTTTACAAAGAGCAAAACATGATGGAGGTATGGCCCTTCCAAATTTCTGTATGTATTACTGGGCCACCAACTTGCATTGCATGTCATACTGGACATATTGCCATCTACATAAGGAAAGTCCTACATGGGTGAAGCTGGAGACACATTCTAGTGGTTCTGCTTCTTTAGCAGCCTTAATGGGTGCAGCTTTGCCTCTATCAGTGAAGACAATTAATATTAATCCTGTAGTAAGTCACTCGCTCAAAATATACTGTCAATTTCGAAAACATTTTAACCTGCAAGGAATGAGCCTTTTCAGTCCAGTAGCATCAAATCACTGCTTTCCACCTTCAACACTTGACACAGCTTTTAATATATGGCATCAAAGGGGTTTGAAATGCTTCAATGATCTTTTTATAGACAATATATTTTCCTCTTTTACGGAGTTGTCCAAGAAATTTAATCTACCCAGTTCCCATATATTTAGATATTTCCAGATAAGGGATTATGTTAAAACAGTTCTTCCGCAGTTCCCTAACAAACCCTCTAAATCAACCACAGATGAAATTATGTGTTTAAATCCAATTAAGAAGAGGGCAATCTCACATATACTTAATTTACTCTCAGTATTAGAATGCACTTCCATGCTAAGAATCAGAACAGCATGGGAACAAGACCTCCAAACATCAATAGATGACGTAACCTGGGCAAACATTGAGAAAAGGGTTCACTCATCTTCAATGTGTGCACGACACTCACTGGTCCAATTTAAAGTGATACACCGGGTGCACTTCTCAAAAGCAAAATTAGCAAAAATATTTCCCCATATTAACCCATTATGTGATAGATGTAAACTAGATAACGCAACATTAATACACATGTTTTGGCTTTGTCCGAAGCTAAAGGGGTACTGGAAGTCCATCTTCGAAGCACTCTCTACGGTTTTAACAATTCAAATCGATCCAAACCCTTTCATTTCTGTATTTGGAATCATTCCTGAAGGGATGGAACTACCTGTCGGGGGTCACAAAATAGTTGCCTTCACCACCCTCCTCGCACGCCGCCTGATATTGTTGAAGTGGAAAGAGGCTGACCCACCCTTAGTCTCCCACTGGATAAGGGATGTACTAGCAAACCTGAAGCTGGAGAAAATAAGATACACATTACGGGGCTCTGAAAACAAGTTTTTTAAAGTGTGGAGACCTTTTTTTACTTTTTTTGACCAATCTTCTACACAAGTGCAGGAAGAGCCCTAGATATGTACCTAGATATGGCCTTGTCATGCTGCTTCTACATTATGTTTCAGTTTTCAATTACTGTGTTTTAGGTGCCTTGTACTGAACTTTATCTATTTATTTATTTTTTTACTCCGGGTACTTTTGTACTCTTACTTTTGTTTTTTTGTTTTTGTTTTGAGTGACAGCAGGGGTAGGGGATGAAGGGGTTTGAATATGTTGTCAATGTGAATGTGAAATCAATAAAAAGAACTATGAAAGAAAGAAAGAAAAATTAGAGGGAACATTGGTATGTATGTATGTATGTATCCCTTGTGTGGTGTTCGGGTCTGTGGGACCCGTTTTCATTTTTTATTAAAAGAAAAATAATACAATTAATTAATTTTTCAAACTGAGACTCACTGACTTCGGCTCATTTTCTGTGAAGAACATATATCAGAATACATATTTAATGACCACACACCATACACCCCCCTACACATTTCTATTACATATAATTGCAAGTAAGCAAGTAAGCAAGTACTTGCTTACTTGCTTATGGCTGTCCATCGGTTACGATGATGACGTTGCTCCAGTAATGGGTTATTGAGGGGGGTTTCATATATGCCATTGCATGTGGCTGTGCAGGCCAATGCGCGACCCGCATGGTTTGCCACATGTGGGGCAGATGTACTCCACGCTTGAGAGGGGGGCCCCTGCAGTGCGCTGATGTCGCTGTATACGTTGTTGTTTTCTCCTCTCAGTGGTCTGCTCCTGCAGATGAGCAATGCCAGCGTGACTGCAGTTGCGCCAGGTGTGGCGATCAGCAGCCAAGACTTCCAGTGCGGAAGGCTGGATGGCACAGCGCTTCAGGAGGGTTTTTATGTGGTCCTTGTAGCGTTTTCGCTGACCCCCAGGAGACCTACAGCCTTCCTGGAGTTGGCCGTAGAGGATCTGTCGGGGGAGCCTCTGGGCGGGCATGCGGATTAAATGCCCCAACCAGCGCAGATGTATTTGCGCAAGGAACACTTGGATGCTGGGTGTTTGGGTCCGGTCATAAATATCCACATGTGGGACTCTGTCCTCCCAGGTCAGACCCAGAATCCGTTGCAGGCAGCGGATGTGGTATCTCTCCAGGATTCTCACATGCCTTTTGTAAGGGGTCCAGGCTTCCGAGCCGTATAGCAGTGTGGACAGACAAACTGCTTTGTAAACAGCTGCTTTGGTGGAAACTGTCAGGTATCTGTTCAGGAAGACCCTGTTTTTGAGCCTACCGAAGGCAGCAGACGCTAACCCAACACGGACCTGGATGTCATTATCGATGTTACAGGTGGGGGACAGGATGCTTCCGAGGTAGGTGAAATGTGGAACGATGGTGAGCTGCTGGCCATCAATGTTGAAGACAGGCACTTCTGACTGGTGGGTAGAGTGTTGCGCAATGATCTGTGTTTTTGAAATGTTGACCTTGAGTCCTCGGGCACTATACGTGGATGAGACCACGATAAGTGCACGTTGTAGAGAGTCTGGCGTGTGGGCAAGGAGAGCACAATCGTCAGCATACTGAAGTTCTAGGATCTGTTGTTTTGTAATTTTAGTGAGGGCCTGGAGGCGCCGCATGTTGAAGAGACTGCCGTCCAGCCGGAACTGTATGTGGATGCCATCTGTGGTTCCCAGAGCTTTGTGTGAGAGGAGAGTGACTGCTGAGAGAAAGAGGTTGAATAGGACAGGGGCTAAGACACCTCCCTGCCTGATCCCGACTTTCACATTAAAAGAGGGGGAGATTGCTGGCCTCCAATGCGGACACAGGCTCGCATTCCATCATGAAGTTGTCTCAGGATGTTGAGGAACATTGGCGGAATCCCCAGCCTTCCCAGTAAGTCCCAGAGGAGATTCCGGTTTACGGTGTCAAATGCCTTGGACAGGTCGATGAAGGCGATGTACAGATCCTGGTGGTGTTCCCGGCACTTTTCTTGTACCTGCCTGGCTACAAAGATCATATCAGTAGTACTGCGATCTCTTCTGAATCCACACTGTGATTCAGGCAGGATGTTCTCAGAGATGTGAGTAACTAAGCGAGAGAGCATGTCCCGGGGAAGAACTTTCCCAGCAACCGAGAGCAGGGAAATTCCTCTGCTGTTTCCACAGTCGGCTTTGTCACCTTTCCTCTTAAAGATGGTTAATATAGCAGCATTCTTCCATTCCTGGGGGATGGCTTCAGAGGACCAGATGGAGTCAACCCGCTGGCAAAGCCGGCGGGTGAGGAGATAGCCACCGAGCTTCAGCATCTCAGCTGGGATACCGTCAGGGCCTGGGCTTTTGTTGTTTTTTAGGCCCTTGGTGGCTTTTCAGACCTCAACAAAGGTAGGCGGGGAGTCCAGGTGGTCGACAGGGGGAGTGGTTGGGAAATTGGTGAAAATGTCCTGGTCAGAGGGATTTTCGGAGTTAAGGAGAGTGTTGAAATGTTCAGCCCATCTATTTAGGATCTGGGGTGTGTCCTTATAGAGGGTGACTCCGTCTGCCGATCTGACTGGGGTTATGTTTTTTCTCTGTGGACCATATATGGATTTGACGGCATCATAAAATCCATGGGAATTGTTGGTGTCAGCATAGAGTTGGATCTCGCTGGCTTTCTAGATCCACCACTCATTCTCCATGGCTCTGAGGGTACGCTGGACTTCGGCTCTTATGGAAGAGAGTCGAGTCTTTAGTGTGATGGATTGTGGGTTGGCCAGGTGAGCAGCATGGGCTTTGTGTTTTGCCTGGAGAAGTTTATGGATATCCGGTGCACTGTTGTCAAACCAGTCCTGATGTTTACGCCTGGTGTACCCAAGGAATTCCTCTGCTGCCTGATGGATGGCAGTCCTTAGGGAGTTCCAGCAGGTGTAGATGTAAGGGTCCAGGTGGGTATCAGGGATTGCAGACAGATTTTCTGCAAGCTGTGCTCTGAGCTGGTCTACAGAGTGCTTGGATTTGAGTGCTTCACAGTTGAGTCTCTTGTTTGGTGGTGTTTTCTTTAGTTGGGGGCGGACTTCCGTCTGAAATTTGGCTCTGATCATTCAATGGTCAGTCCAGCAGTCCGCTCCACACATCGCTCTGGAGATTAGAACCTCCTTCCTGTCTCTACGACGGGTGATAATATACTCGAGGAGGTGCCAATGTTTGGAGCGAGGATGTTGCCAGGAAGTCTTGAATGTATCTTTGAGCTTGAACAGGGTGTTGGTGATGATCAACTGATGTTCAGAGCAGAGTGTAAGGAGGCGAACCCCCATATCATTGAGCCTACCAACCCCGTGCTGACCAAGTGTTCCGGTCCAGAGCCCACTGTCAGAGCCCACCCTCGCGTTAAAATCCCCAAGGAGTATGAGCTTGTCGGTTGGAGGCGTTCGCTCTATGGCGGAGTTTAGTGAGGCATAGAATGTATCCTTGCTCTCGAGGTCTGCATCCAGGGTTGGGGCGTAGGCACTGATAAGGGTGACATGGCGATTTTTGGTGAGTGGTACACGCCACGTCATGAGCCTTTCGCTTATACCCACTGGAGACTCTGGGATCTTGTGAAGCAGGCTTGTCCTGGCGGAAAAACCCACTCCATGTAGACGATGGTAGCCTTCTGGATGACCCTTCCAGAAGAAGGTGTAGCCTTCTCCCGCCACCGTAATTGAGTTTTCCCCATGTAAGCGGGTTTCGCTCAGGGCGGCTATGTCAATGCCGTATCGGTTTAGTTCATGTGCAACGAGTGCTGTTCTTCGCTGCGGGCAGCAGGAGAGATCACGCACATCCAAAAGTGTGCGGACGTTCCATGACGCTATTGTGAAGGGAATTTTGTTTTTCTTGTAAGTTTGTTTTCGACCGTATAAAGGGATGGCCCGGCAGCTGTGGTAGGCTGCCCAGGCGATGAGGAACAGACCATTTTTAGGCCACCTTTTCTAGGCCCTTCCCATTTCAGGGTGAGCAGAGCGGTGCTGCTCAGTCACATGCGAAGCTGCCGGGGAGGCATGCTGTTCCGTCCCAAGCCACAGCGACCTTCACTTGCACGCCGCCTACGTGCAGGGTTGAGCTAGGTACTGCCAGTCACATCCTTGACCTGTACCAGCTGCCCTTCCCCATCGCCGCGGGGGTTTGGGGAGGTGGGGGACGGGGGGGCGGGTAGTGCTGAGGAGGAGCAAAACACCTGCGCAGTGAATTGATTTAAGTGGTGGTTGAAGTGCGCAGTCTCTACCCGCACTGTTTTGTCTTGGCCCCATGTGGCGTCCTCCAGTGGCATGAAAAGCTCATGACGACCTTCTGCCGCATGGGGTTGCAGAGGACTGCCAGAGGACCTGTGTGTAACACACACACACACACACACACACACACACACACACACACACACACACACACACACACACACACACACACACACACAGCAGACCTAGACAGGAGGAGGACAGAGTGTAGGTACACAGAACATCAGAGGGTCAAATGTGCGAGAAAATGAGAGCAGACAGTGTTGACAATGTTGCAACCTTGTGTGGTAACCGCAGGTGCAGAAACACAAAAGAAGCAGTTCCCACACAAGGTTGCAACATTGTTTGTCAACACTGTCTGCTCTCATTTTCTCGCACATTTGACCCTCTGTCTTGCCGGAATCTTTATTTATTTTCTCACACTCTATCTGCTACAAATTGGAGGCGGGACACTATAATTATAGCTTTGCCAGTGTGGTTTCTTATCACAACTGATCAAGATGGCCAACAGGTACTCTGTGCTAAGGGCCCTGGAATTGATTTTGGAAGGGAGAGAAGTTTTTGATGATGATGTAGAGGGAGAGGATTCAGAAGAAGAGGTTTCAGAATTTGAGGATCACATTTCTGAAAATTCAGAGTCTGACAGTGACTCTGAAGAAGATGATGAGATTGAGCATCAGCCAGTTCCAAAACAAAGACGAGCCACAGGACCAAGCCGTCAGCAGCCAGCCCCAGGACCAAGCAGTCAGCAGCCAGCAGCCAGCCCAGGCCCAGAACAAGCCAGTCAGCATGAAGCAAGTGAGGAAATATGGATGTCAAAAAATTCTGCAATTGAATGGTCTTCTCACCCAAGAAAAGAGCCACCCGCAAGGCTGCCAATGTGATAAGGATGCAACCAGGGCCAACACGGATGGCAGTTACTCACACACAGAACATCAAGTCTTCTTTTGAGCTTTTCATCCCAGATTGCATCCAGGAAATTATTCTTGACTGCACTAATTTAGAAGGAAGACGTGTTTTTGGAGAGAGGTGGAAGGAAATGGACCAAACCCAATTACATTCTTACTTCGGAGTTCTTATCCTTGCTGGAGTTTTCAGGTTCAAAGGGGAATCCGCGGACCTCTGTGGGATGCAGAAACTGGTGGGGAAATTTTCCGTGCAACAATGTCTCTGAAAAACTTTCACATAATTTCCAGGATTATCCGCTTTGACAACCGAGATGACAGACCAGCTCGACGGCAGAGAGACAAACTAGCTGCCATCAGGACAGTGTGGGACAAGTGGGTGCGCCGCCTCCCCCTCCTGTACAACCCTGGGCCAAATGTCACCTTTGATGAACAGCTGATGCCATTTCGACAGTATATACAATCTAAACCTGCAAAGTATGGTATAAAGATTTGGGCTGCCTGTGATGCCACTTCCTCATATGCTTGGAACTTACAAGTCTACACAGGGAAACCTGATGGAGGAGCCCCCAAGAAAAACCAAGGAAAGAGTTGTTCTCGGCATGTCTCAGGGAGTCAGTTGACACAACATCACATGCGACACTTTTTCTTACCTCGCACAAACTGGGACAGGAGCTCCTGAAGAGGAAGCTGACCATGGTAGGAACAATAAGGAAAAACAGGTCAGAGCTCCCACCTCAACTGCTGACTTCAAAGAACAGACCTGTCAAGTGCTCCAAGTATGTATACACGGCTGACACATCCCTGGTATCCTATGTGCCAAAGAAATGCAAGAATGTGGTACTCATGAGTACACTGCATGGAGATAAAATAATCTGTGACCAGGAACATCACAAACCAGAGATCATCATGGATTATAATGCCACAAAAGGAGGGGTAGACAACATGGACAAGCTGGTGACGGCCTACATCTGCAAACGGAGGACTCTACGCTGGCCACTGGTGATATTCTTTGACATGTTGGACATCTCAGCGTACAATGCCTTTGTCATTTGGATGGCACTGAACCCAGCGTGGAAACGAGTGAAGCACCAGAAAAGACAGCTCTTTCTTGAGGATCTGGGAAAGGCATTGGTGAGACCACACATCGAGAGAAGAAAACATATCCCCAGAACACCAGCCTCTGCAGCCATGGTGAGGAGGATTCAGGAGGAGAATGCTGGTGCCCTGTCCACCCAACCTACAGAACCACAATCTGCAGAGCCTGAAGTTAGTGTGTGATGCTGTTGCAGTACATGTCTGGCACTCATGTCTTGTGAGCGAGAGAGAGAGAGAGCGAGAGAGAGAGAGGTGTTAGTAAAATTCCTGATCTTTTCATTATTCTAGGTTGTGAACACCAGCAACAAGAAGAAGCGGTGCGAAGTGTGCGGACCCAAGATGGACAGGAAAACACAATATGCATGCATCAAGTGCAAAAAGTATATCTGCAACACACACACAGTAAAGCTCTGCCCCTCATGTGTTGTATAGGCTAGTGGCTAAAGGCCATGTGTTCAATGGGGCTGATGTGTTGTCTTGACTGATATGTTTACTCTGTGTTCATGTGTTCAGCTTGTGTTGTGCACCTGATTGGGTTAAATTTCAAGTTCAAAGAAATAAAAGTCAGTCGTTTTGAAAAACCTTGCTTCACTTGTAAATTTGTTTCCACTCAGATCTTGATTTTAATTGATTTTCTTTATTATGTTTTAAATAATAAGTTATAAATGTGACCTAACAAAGGTAAATGGCAAATATTAACCATATATATTGTTTATACTGCTTGTAATTGGGATAAGGTAAACATTTGTTCAGTATTTTAACATAAAAGTGTTTGATTGTGATGCATTAAAAGCCACAAAATGCAACGGGTCCATCAGACCCACACACGCTGGCTGAGTAACAATATGAACATTACACAAGGGTTAAACCAAAATACAGATGTTGCTTACAAATCCAAAAACTATCCCCCGCCCCAATGCTCTCCTGACAGCACTGGAAAATCCTGACTTAACTAATCAAGTTATTCATCTTTGTAGTAAATTTTATCCCTCATTTTTAATGATTGACTTGGTAAAACAAACAAGAGTTCCCAGATAACTTGATTTTGATTCGTAGTACAAGCCATAGGAGGGAAAATACCCTTGTGAGGACGGAAGGAATCAGTAGTCGCAGTCCGGCCCGTTGGCCTTTACAGTTGTTCTTTTGCATCTCAACAGTTGTTTTTCTCACTTCGATAGGGCGAAAACATCCTTCCCAGGCACACCCTCTTGGTGTTAGAGTATAAATTGTTGGGTTTCTGGCACCAGTTTCTAGATTAGATGTGACCAATCTAATTCTATGATCATGAATTGGTGAAGCCAACTTGGATGAGAGGCCAAACGTCTTCTAAGACCAACCAAACAGTCCAGTTGTGATCGATTGCATGCCCTGAGAATACAATGACCTGATGAATGAGAACATCTATAGGTACATGTATTTATAGAATCATATTAAAATAGTATATTAGTAAAAATAAAAGTTTTTAAATCTTTGTTTTTTATTTCAAATCCATTATTTTAGTTTGCAAATCTTTTTTAAAATTTAAAATTCATTATTTTTCCTTACAAATCTATTTATTGTTTGATTGCATAAAAGGACACATTTATCTTCATAGATTATAGTACTGTAAGTGTTTCTTGATGATTGGCTGACCGGTACCGCCAACCGCTGGGAGTGGAGACGTTTGTTATGGTGGATTTACTCAAAAGGTATGTCGCACAACTCAATGAAAAACCATTCACTGCTATATTTTCAGATGGATATTTCATAAACATTTAACTTTATGGTGAACCCCATTGAAATATTAGGAAATTGTAACTGTTGTTAGGAACTAATATTGTGTATTTGTGAATTACTAGAAAAACAAAAAATAATGTTTATTTTTATTTTTATGGCCCTGATACTTTCCACACAAATAGAGGTCATGGTAAGACAAATACACGCTGGCATTGGTGACAAATTTATTTGTCCAATAAAAAAGGGAAACAGGAAAAGAAAACAACTAAAAAACACTGCATTGTTTTTTTAATGTGTGTTTTTGTCAGGATGCTAATGTTGTTTATACTTTCTGCTTTCACAATCATCAGTCTATTCACTCACTAATATATTAACGAGGACATAGGCTACAATTATAAACTCATATGGAAACCCCGTTTCCATATGAGTTGGGGAATTGTGTAAATATAAACGGAATACAATGATTTGCAAATCCTTTTCAACCCATATTCAATTGAATGCACTACAAAGACAAGATATTTGATGTTCAAACTTATAAACTTTATTTTTTTTTGCAAATAATTAAGTTAGAATTTCATGGCTGCAACACGTGCCAAAGTAGTTGGGAAAGGACATGTTCACCACTGTGTTACATGGCCTTTCCTTTTAACAACACTCAGTAAACGTTTGGGAACTGAGGTGACACATTTTTTAAGCTTCTCAGGTGGAATTCTTTCCCATTCTTGCTTGATGTACAGCTTAAGTTGTTCAACAGTCCGGGGGTCTCCGTTGTGGTATTTTAGGCTTCATAGTGCGCCACACATTTGCAAGAGGAGACAGGTCTGGACTACAGGCAGGCCAGTCTAGTACCCGCACTCTTTTACTATGAAGCCACGTTGATGTAACACGTGGCTTGTCATTATCTTGCTGAAATAAGCAGGGGCGTCCATGGTAACGTTGCTTGGATGGCAACATATGTTGCTCCAAAACCTGTATGTACCTTTCAGCATTAATGGCGCCTTCACAGATGTGCAAGTTACCCATGTCTTGGGCACTAATACACCCCCATACCATCACAGATGCTGGCTTTTCAACTTTGCGCCTATAACAATCCGGATGGTTCTTTTCCTCTTTGGTCCGGAGGAGACGTCCACAGTTTCCAAAAACAATTTGAAATGTGGACTCGTCAGACCACAGAACACTTTTCCACTTTGTATCAGTCCATCTTAGATGAGCTCAGGCCCAGCGAAGCCGACGGCGTTTCTGGGTGTTGTTGATAAACGGTTTTCGCCTTGCATAGGAGAGTTTTAACTTTCACTTACAGATGTAGCGACCAACTGTAGTTACTGACAGTGGGTTTCTGAAGTGTTCCTGAGCCCATGTGGTGATATCCTTTACACACTAATGTCGCTTGTTGATGCAGTACAGCCTGAGGGATCGAAGGTCACGGGCTTAGCTGCTTACGTGCAGTGATTTCTCCAGATTCTCTGAACCCTTTGATGATATTACGGACTGTAGATGGTGAAATTCCTAAATTCCTTGCAATAGCTGGTTGAGAAAGGTTTTTCTTAAACTGTTCAACAATTTGCTCACGCATTTGTTGACAAAGTGGTGACCCCCGCCCCATCCTTGTTTGTGAATGACTGAGCATTTCATGGAATCTACTTTTATACCCAATCATGGCACCCACCTGTTCCCAATTTGCCTGTTCACCTGCGGGATGTTCCAAATAAGTGCTTGATGAGCATTCCTCAACTTTATCAGTATTTATTGCCACTTTTCCCAACTTCTTTGTCACGTGTTGCTGGCATCAAATTCTAAAGTTAATGATTATTTGTAAACAAAATTTTTTTATCAGTTTGAACATCAAATATGTTGTCTTTGTAGCATATTCAATTGAATATGGGTTTAAAATGATTTGCAAATCATTGTATTCCGTTTATATTTACATCTAACACAATTTCCCAACTCATATGGAAACAGGGTTTGTACATTTGATTGTCAAATGTATTAGTAATGTGCGGATAGCTACTGAAATATCGATACTGCCGATACCGGATTTTTATGCTGTTATATTGATTCTCAAATCAACGATGCTTTTGATTCATCAGTTATTTGAGATAATAAAAATCATTAACAGGAACACAATAAATGAGGCAAAGTGTCCATTTTTGTTGTGTTATACATGTTCAGTATTTTCACGTTATGTTCATGTAAGTGAATTGTGAATGAGTTTTTATGCTAATAGTAGTTCTTAATAATACATTTATTTGAATGCTTTTATAATTTTACTCATTTCCTTTTTTATGGTTTAAAACAGCACTTCCGTGTACTTTGTATGATTGTGTCCTGTTTTAATAGCTTGACTATATTGTTATTCACCTCACTACCTCAATATACTTCAGCATTTGAAATAAAGAACTCGGACTTGTATACTTTATGCAAAGGGACATGTTATATTTGAAATATACTACTTTTTACATTTTAGCAGACAAGTATGTTTGCACAAAGTATCAGATCGGTATCGCCGATACTAGCCTGAATTTTGGATTGGAAAGAAAATGTTCAGCCCCTCTGTCAGTGTAAAATAACAACGCTTTCCACAAATGTTTTTTTAAGTCAATAGGCGACATGTGAAATGTAATTTTGCATTTACAAACCAATCAAAGAATAAGTACATAAAAAAAATCAATGTTTGTATTATTGATAAACCTTTGCTTCCATTACATAGGATCAAAATCTATTTCTAATGTATGACTTCACTTCTTCACTTAATTAATGTGTGTTGCCTTTTTACAATGACTCAAAAAAGTGTGTATCCTTAGGTCAGTTTGTCTTTCTAGGTGGCATACATTCAACCCTGTGTGTCTTCATACTACTATATACAAAACCCAAAAGCAGTGAAGTTGTCACGTTGTGTAAATGATAAATAAAAAGAGAATACAATGATTTGCAAATCCTTTTCAACTTAAATTCAATTGAATAGACTGCAAAGACAATATATTTAACGTTGGAACTGGAAAACATTGTTGTTGTTTTTTGCAAATATTAGCTCATTTAGAATTTGATGCCTGCAACATGTTTCAAAAAAGCTGGCACAAGTGGCAAAAAAAGACTGAGAAAGTTGAGGAATGCTCATCAAACACTTATTTGGAACATCCCACAGGTGAACAGGCTAATTGGGAACAGGTGGGTGCCATGATTAGGTATAAAAGCAGCTTCCATGAAATGCTCAGTCATTCACAAACAAGGACGGGGCGAGGGTCACCACTTTGTCAACAAATGCCTGAGCATATTTTTTAAGAACAACATTTCTCAACCAGCTATTGCAAGGAATTTAGGGATTTCACCATCTACGCTCCGTAATATCATCAAAAGGTTCAGAGAATCTGGAGAAATCACTGTACGTAAGCAGCAAGGCTGAAAACCAACATTGAATGCCCGTGACCTTCGATCCCTCAGGGGGTACTGCATCAAAAAGCGACATCAGTGTGTAAAGGATATCACCACATGGGCTCAGGATAACTTCAGAAAACCACTGTCAGTAACTACAGTTGGTCGCTACATCTGTTAAGTGCAAGTTAAAACTCTACTATGCAAAGCCAAAGCCATTTATCAACAACACCCAGAAAAGCTTCGCTGGGCCCGAGAGCTCATCTAAGATGGACTGATGCAAAGTGGAAAAGTGTTCTGTGGTCTGACGAGTCCACATTTTAAATTGTTTTTGGAAACTGTGGACGCGGTGTCCTCCAGAACAAAGAGGAAAAGAACCATCCGGACAGTTCGAGGCGCAAAGTGTAAAAAAAAGCATCTGTGATGGTATGGGGGTGTATTAGTGGCCAAGGCATGGGTAACTTACACATCTGTGAAGTCACCATTAATGCTGAAAGATACAAAAAGGTTTTGGAGCAACTTATGTTGCTATCTAAGCAACGTTATCATGGACGCCGCTGCTTATTTCAGCAAGACAATGCCAAGCCACGTGTTACAACAGCGTGGCTTCATAGTAAAAGAGTGCGGGTACTAGACTGGCCTGCCTGTAGTCCAGACATGGAAAATGTGTGGTGCAATATGAAGGCTGAAATATCAGATGGGAGACTGTTGAACAACTTAAGCTGTACATCAAGCAAGAATGGGAAATAATTCCACTTCAAAAATGTGTCTCCTCAGTTCCCAAACCTTTACTGAGTGTTGTTAAAAGGAAAGGCCATGTAACACAGTGGTAAAAATGCCCCTCTGACTACTTTTTTGCAATGTGTTGCTGCCATTAAATTCTAAGTTCATGATTATTTGCAAAAAAAAAAGAAGTTTCTCAGTGTGAACATAAAATATCTTGTCTTTGCAGTCTATTCAATTGAATATAAGTTAAAAAGGATTTGCAAATCATTGTATCCTCTTTTTATTTACCATTACAGGGTGACAACTTCATTGCTTTTGGTGTTTGTAGTAATATTACCGTTCAAGTCATGTTTGTATTTGATATAAAAACAGTAAGTGTTCCTTCACCGTTGTCTTGGTTGTTGATGTGTTCTCTTTGTTTGTACGAACAGAACATGTTGCTGCGTGTTGTGTTTAGCGGGGTACAGAAGTATCTCAGCATGTGTGAGCCAACATTCGATGCCTTCCTGGAAGAAGGTCAGTCATGACAGAATGTTACTATTGTACAATTATAAAAACATCTCATTTATCATGACAAACTTGACTTAAGTTAATCCTTGTGTGCTGCAACAACCTTTGCTATCAGCTTGAACTTGGAAACATTTTGACATGGGTTGACTTATTCCACCCCATGGTTCTCATCAGAATGTCATGCAATTTCACTTTTTGTAATATTCATTTTCTTTTCATTCCCATTACTTCAGTGAGCCTAAAGTTCCACATACTACACAGCCAACAGTCAGATTTGAAGGTGTATAACCCGCCTGACACGGAAGTTGACGCGGCCGTCTTTGAAGAAGTCGTGAAGAAGTCAACTGGAACCTTCAGAGTCATGCTGAGCAATGAAGAACTTGGTAATCACTGACAGTTAACATAACCTATTTTTCCGACTATAAGGCGCACTTAAAATCTTTTCTCAAAAATGGACAGTACTGATGTATTAATTCTGGTTGTGCTTACCGACCTCGAAGCAATTTTATTTGGTACGTGGTGTAGTGATGAGTGTGACCACATAAGAGATTTGCGTGGACTGCAGGTTGATGCCTATTCAATAAATGACGCTAGCAAGCAACACCAAAACTTTGATGTTTCATTGAGAATATCGAAGATTACACACGGCACTCAAACATCCGTCAAAATATTTTCGTACGACTTCGGTAAGCTACGAAGCTGCACCGCTTGATGGATTGTCGGAGCATTATGGCTACCATAGTCAGACGTACTGTGCTTCAACATACGGTTACTATTATGGTGCGCGAATAAGGACCCCAAAATGGCAGCTATTAAAATACATTATCTGGCGTTTTGTAAAACAATATTATGCAAAACCAACTCTTTTTTACCTATTGATACCTGCTGATGTGTATTTGGGATCTGCAAAAATCTAGGAAATTGGTCCACAATTGTAGTCCGCACCGTAGTCAATAAGCTCCTTTTTCTCTGTCCTCTTGTTGTGGGGCGTTCATCCTCCGCTGTTGCCATTTCTAATATAAAGTAGCGTACAGTTCTAACTTATATCTGTCAGTAGACTCGCTATGGAAGCGCTAAAAACTACCGGTACAACAAAGATGACGAGGAGAAGACGCTGTCGAAGTGGAGGCACGTAAATAAGACCGCCCACACAATGGCACATCCTGAAGAGACTGTCAGAAAGCGACTTCAAGATGATCTGTAAAACATTTTGAGCAAAGAAGCACCATTACATGTTATGTAGACCACAAGGAAGTATTTTACATTTAGAAAAAAAAATCATAATGTGACCCCTTTTAATGCGCCTTATAATCCAGTGCGACTGTTGTGTAAAAATACAACAGAATAGACCCGCTCATCGACAGTGTGCATTATAATCCAGTGCGCCTTATTGTCTGTGAAATACAGTATATCTTTACACATTACGTGAAGGATCGGGTGGGAGCATCCATCAAGCTGCACCGCTTGATGGATTGTCGGAGCATTACGGCTACCATAGTCAGACATACTGTGCTTCAACATACGGTGTTATTATTATGGCGCATGTATCAGTAGACTCGCTATGGAAGCGCTAAACACTACCGGTATGAAAAAGATGAGGGGGAGAAGACGCTGTCGAAGTGGAGGCACGTAAATAAGACCGCCCACAAAATGGCACATCCTGATGATCTGTAAAACATCATCTATGTAACATTTTGACCAAAGAACCACCATGATGACAAAATGTGTCCGTGACACATTTGCTACCAGGCCGCGCAGACGTTAAATAATTAAAAAAAAACACATTTTCTCACACTTGACTTTCGCCAGTCCCACCAGACACACCAATAAGCTTGTTCATAGATGTTTTATGAAACTCCTGATATGAAGTCACCATTTGCTATATTTGTTACATCTTTGTTACATGGGACATCTAAAGGTGCCAAATCGTAGCCAAAAGCTAGGTTCCATCTGCAGTATGCGGCAGGTTGATGACCTTAGAACAGGGCAGATCAGGAACAAAGTGACCAACGTTCCCTCTAAGGTGCGCGCCTGCGCAATTGCGCACCGCTCACGCGTCCTATGCGCACTGCAAATTAATGCCGCGCAGGAAATCAAAAATCCCATCTGAACTTTAAACAAAATAAACACATTACAATGTATTCTGTATGATTTTGCAATACAACTCTATGAGTGACAGGTGACAACAAGAGTGGCCCCAATGAATAAAACAATCTTTGTCAACACAGTTCAATTATCGTCTGTCGAGACACTTTACGGACAGGAATTCCATCAATCACTTTATTGAGCAAAACGGTTTGTAACCACACCAAAAAACATGAGTAAAAAAACCTTTTATCTATAATAACTGGTAATTTTCTGCCATACAAACCAGGCTTAAACCAACGTTATCATCCGTCGTTTCAACAGAAACCGCTCGCTCTCTCACCTGCACCAACACACGCACTCATGGCACTTAGCCAGTGCTGCGTTTATGGCCACACAAAAAGTCGGACAACCCCAACGCCACACAATGTGTAAATGCCAGGTTGTAACACTCTGACTCCTCAATCAGATGTGTGCTTATTTTACTGCCATTTATTAAGAATGTTAATCTAAAGATATTATTCATGAAATATTGTCACTAGATTTCATAAATGCTAATAAAAAGATGTATTTTACAGACAGAAAGTTACAGGAACTAAATGTAATCTCTGAAAGTTGTAACATTTCTTTTAAAGGTAGGACCCGCAGCCAGACATACAATACTAGCTCATAGGTCATGAAAAACAGGTTTTTTTGTTATTGTCATTGTAAGAGGGCAAAATCACTTATATCAGAAAATTATTTTAATAAAACATTTAAATTGTTATGATGTCAGGTTTGGGACAGGTGTGACGCTGGTGTGGCCACAGTGTGCTCGTGTGATGTTGTTCACATGTGCTCCACTGAATGCTCAGGGAGTTTGTGCGTTTGCTCACACACATGAAAAATTAGAGGGAACATTGAAAGTGACCATAGTAGTTAATGTGCATAAGGCAGATGGAGAAGTGCTACATTGTTGCATATAATAATTGTGCTGAAGGTAGAGAATACACATCTTCTTTGGCCTAGTAAGTTAAAGTGCTGGTATTATTGCACATACTCCTATTACACAAGTAGTTAGCAATAACGAATGTATTTACGCATGGAAAATTGGAGCAAAAAAAGCTAACATTAGTGTATTTACGTATGAAATATTGCACAAAATTTGAATACATAACTTTTAGAATGGAAATAGAAATCCACAGAAATATATTGGAACTAATGGCAAGTATTTCTAGCTTGATTATATATCCATGCTCTTGTCCTTGAATGTGATGTACCACCTATAACCCATCAGATACTAAAGCCAAAAAAAGCCCACTACTAGCTAAATGAGTAAAAAAAACAAGTCTATGGAGAGCTTTTTTGCAAAGGGAAAAGGCCAGGGGCTCCCACTAATTCAACGTTATGATGAGTTTTTTCATGCACTTATTTGCTATATTTATCTGCCACACATGGCAGGCCGGTTCGTCAAAAAAATGCCTACATTACCGGTCCCTGGTGCAAAAAAGGTTGGGGACCCCTGATGTAGACCACAAGAAAGTATTTTACATTTAGAAAATAAATCATAAAATAACCGCTTTAAAGGCCTACTGAAATGCAATTTTCTTATTTAAACGGGGATAGCAGGTCCATTCTATGTGTCATACTTGATCATTTCGCGATATTGCCATATTTTTGCTGAAAGGATTTAGTAGAGAACATTGACGATAAAGTTCGCAACTTTTGGTCGCTGATAAAAAAGCCTTGCCTGTACCGGAAGTAGCAGACGAGTAGCGTGACGTCACAGGTTGTGGAGCTCCTCACATCTGCACATTGTTTACAATCATGGCCACCAGCAGCGAGAGCGATTCGGACAGAGAAAGCGACGATTTCCCCATTAATTTGAGCGAGGATGAAAGATTCGTGGATGAGGAAAGTGAGAGTAAAGGCGAGAGGGCAATGGGAACGATTCAGATAGGGAAGATGCTGTGAGAGGCGGGTGGGACCTAATATTCAGCTGGGAATGACTAAAACAGTAAATAAACACAAGACATATATATACTCTATTAGCCACAACACAACCAGGCTTATATTTAATATGCCACAAATTAATCCCGCATAACAAACACCTCCCCCCTCCCGTCCATATAACCCGCCAATACAACTCAAACACCTGCACAACACACTCAATCCCACAGCCCAAAGTACCGTTCACCTCCCCAAAGTTCATACAGCACATATATTACATATAAGTTACGTACGTGACATGCACATAGCGGCACGCACGTACGGGCAAGCGATCAAATGTTTGGAAGCCGCAGCTGCATGTGTACTTACGGTACCGTGTCTGCGCATCCAACTCAAAGTCCTCCTGGTAAGAGTCTCTGTTGTCCCAGTTCTCCACAGGCCAATGGTAAAGCTTGACTGTCATCTTCCGGGAATGTAAACAATGAAACACCGGCTGTGTTTGTGTTGCTGCAGCCGCCCGCAATACACCGCTTCCCACCTACAGCTTTCTTCTTTGCTGTCTCCATTGTTCATTGAACAAATTGCAAAAGAGTCACCAACACAGATGTCCAGAATACTGTGGAATTTTGCGATGAAAACAGACGACTTAATAGCTGGCCACCATGCTGTCCCAAAATGTCCTCTACAATCCGTGACGTCACGTGCCGGTGTCATCATACCGAGACGTTTTCAGCAGGATATTTCGCGCGAAATTTAAAATTGCACTTTGGTAAGCTAACCCGGCTGTATTGGCATGTGTTGCAATGTTAAGATTTCATCATTGATATATAAACTATCAGACTGCGTGGTCGGTAGTAGTGGGTTTCAGTAGGCCTTTAATGCGCCTTATAATCCGGTGCGACAGTCTGAATAGACCCGTTCATCGACAGTGTGCCTTATAATCCGGTGCGCCTTATGGTCTAGAAAATACAGTATATCTTTACACATTACATAAAGGCTGGGGTGGAAGCATTTACAGTTTCGGTTAATGATTATGTTTTTTCCATATTCCTTTGTGCACATGGGCGACAACATTTTCCTCACCCGCTGCACTTGATGATAGTCACTCTGAACTTTACCATGTGTGACACTGGGAAAGAAGCTGCCAGAAGAAGTCCACCTCAAAGGCCAAGTCATGATGCAAAAGCGGTGG